>NC_088413.1:43564600-43659600 GCF_034236695.1 Oncorhynchus nerka
TCACAAAATAGATGGCATCATGAGGGAGGGATATTACATGGATATATTGAAGCAACATCTCAAGACATCAGTCAGGAATTTAAAGCTTGGTCGCAAATGGGTCTTCCAAATGAACAATGACCCCAAGCATACTTCTAAAGCTGTGATAAAATGGCTTAAGGACAAAGTCAAGGTATTGGAGTGGCCAACACAAAGCTCTGACCTCAAACCTATAGAAAATGTGTGGGCAGAACTGAAAGGGAAAAAAGCGTGTGCGAGCAAGTAGGCCTACAAACCTGACTCAGTTACACCAGCTCTGAAGGAGGAATGGGCCAACATTTACCCAACTTATTGTGGGGATCTTTTTTAGGGCTACCTGAAAAATTTGACCCAAGTTTAAACAATTTAAAGGCAATGCTACCAAGTAATAATTGTTGTTCTTGAGGATCACCACCTCAAGCTGAACCTCGGCAAGACGGAGCTGCTCTTCCTCCCGGGGAAGGACTGCCCGTTCCATGATCTCGCCATCACGGTTGACAACTCCATTGTGTCCTCCTCCCAGAGCGCTAAGAACCTTGGCGTGATCCTGGACAACACCCTGTCGTTCTCAACTAACATCAAGGCGGTGGCCCGTTCTTGTAGGTTCATGCTCTACAACATCCGCAGAGTACGACCCTGCCTCACACAGGAAGCAGCGCAGGTCCTAATCCAGGCACTTGTCATCTCCCGTCTGGATTACTGCAACTCGCTGTTGGCTGGGCTCCCTGCCTGTGCCATAAAACCCCTACAACTCATCCAGAACGCCGCAGCCCGTCTGGTGTTCAACCTTCCCAAGTTCTCTCACGTCACCCCGCTCCTCCGCTCTCTCCACTGGCTTCCAGTTGAAGCTCGCATCCGCTACAAGACCATGGTGCTTGCCTACGGAGCTGTGAGGGGAACGGCACCTCAGTACCTCCAGGCTCTGATCAGGCCCTACACCCAAACAAGGGCACTGCGTTCATCCACCTCTGGCCTGCTCGCCTCCCTACCACTGAGGAAGTACAGTTCCCGCGCAGCCCAGTCAAAACTGTTCGCTGCTCTGGCCCCCCAATGGTGGAACAAACTCCCTCATGACGCCAGGACAGCGGAGTCAATCACCACCTTCCGGAGACACCTGAAACCCCACCTCTTTCAGGAATACCTAGGATAGGATAAAGTAATCCTTCTCACCCTCCCCCCCCTTAAAAGATTTAGATGCACTATTGTAAAGTGGCTGTTCCACTGGATGTCTTAAGGTGAACGCACCAATTTGTAAGTCGCTCTGGATAAGAGCGTCTGCTAAATGACTTAAATGTAAATGTAATTGAGTGCATGTAAACTTCTGACCCACGTGGAATGTGATGAAAGAAATACAAGCTGAAATAAATCTCTACAATTATTCTGACATTTCACATTCTTAAAATAAAGTGGGGATCCTAACTGACCTAAGACCTGGAATTTTTAATAGGATTAAAAATGTCAGGAATTGTGAAAAACTGAGTTTAAATGTATTTGGCTAAGGTGTATGTAAACTTCTTACTTCAACTGTATGCATGTACACATAGATGTTTGGGGTCACTCTGAAATGTCCTTGTTTTTGAAAAGCACATTTTGTCCATTAAAATAACATCAAAATGATCAGAAATACAGTTCAGACATTGTTAATGTTGTAATTGACTATTGTAGCTGGAAACGGCTACAATATCTTCACAGGCGTACAGAGGCCCATCATCAGCAACCATCACTCCTGTGTTCCAATGGCACGTTGTGTTAGCTAATCCAAGTTTATAATCTTAAAAAGGCTAATTGTTCATTAGAAAACCCTTTTGCAATTATGTTAGCACAGCTGAAAACTTGTTTCTGATTAAAGAAGCAATAAAACTGGCCTTCTTTAGACGAGTTCAGTATCTGGAGCATCAGCATTTGTGGGTTCGATTACAGGCTCAAAATGGCCAGAAACATAGTACTTACTTTTTAAACTCGTCAGTCTATTCTTGTTCTTAGAATAGAAGGCTATTCCATGCGAGAAATTGCCAAGAACCTGAAGATCTCGTACAGCGCTGTGTACTACTCCCTTCACAGAACAGCGCAAACTGGCTGTAACCAGAATAGAAAGAGTGAGAGGCCCCGGTGCACAACTGAGCAAGAGGACAAGTACATTAGTGTCTAGTTTGAGAAACAGACACCTCACAAGTCCTCAACTGGCACCGTCATTAAATAGTACCTGCAAAACACCAGTCTCAATTTCAACAGTGAAGAGGCGACTCCGGGATTTATTTTTATTTTACCTTTAACTAGGCAAGTCAGTTAAGAACAAATTCTTATTTTCAATGAAGGCCTAGGAACAGTGGGTTAACTGCCTGTTCAGGGGCAGAATGACAGATTTGTACTTTGTCAGCTCAGGGATTTGAACTTGCAACCTTCTGGTAACTAGTCCAACGCCCTAACCACTAGGCTACCCTGGCCTTCTAGGCAGAGTTGCAAAGAAAAATATCTCAGACTGGCCAATAAAAAGAAAAGATGGGCAAAAGAACACAGACACTGGACAGAGGAACTCTATCTTGTGGCTTGGGGGTAGAAGCTGTAAAGAAGCCTTCCGGACATAGATTTCGCGATCCAGTACCGCTTGCCATGTGTAAGCAGACAGAACAGTCTATAACCAGAGTGGCTGGAGTCTGACAATTTTTAGGGCCTTCCTCTGACACCGCCTGGTATAAAGGTCCTGGATGGCAGGAAGCTTGGCCTCAGTGATGTACATGGCCGTACGCACTAACCTCTGTAGTGCCTTGCGGTCAAAGGCCGACCAGTTGCCATACTAGGCAGTGACGCAACCAGTCAGGATCTTTGGACCCATGCCAAATCTTCTCAATATCCTGTGGGGGAATAGGTTGTCATGCCCTTTGACTGTCTTGGCATGTTGGGACCATGACAGTTTGTTGGTGATGTGGACACCAAGGATCTTGAAGCACTCAACCTGCTCCCCTACAGCCCTGTCAATAGGGGGCATTCTCAGTCATCCTTTTCCAGTAGTCCACAATCATCTAATTTGTCTTGATCACGTTGAGGTCAAGGTTGTTATCCTGGCACCACACTGCTAGGCCTCTGAACTCCTCCCTATAGACGGTCTTATTGTTGTGTCATCGGCAAACTTAACGGTGTTGGAGTCTTGCCTGGAGATGCAGTCATGAGTGAACAGGGAGTACAGGAGTGAACTGAGCAGGCACCCCTCAGGGGCCCCCTTGTTGAGGATCAGCGTGGCAGATGTGTTATTACCTACCCTCACCACCTGGGGGCGGCCGTCAGGATGTCCAGGATCCAGTTGCAGAGGGAGGTGTTTAGTCCCAGGGTCTTTAGCTTAGTGATGAGCTTTGAGGGCACTATGGTGTTGAACGCTGAGCTGTAGTCAATTAATAGCATTCTCACATAGGTGTTCCTTTTGTCCAGGTGGGAAAGGCAGTGTGGAATGCAATAGAGATTGCATCATCTGTGGATCTGTTGGGGAGGTTTGCAAAGTGGGTCTCGGTTTTCTGGGATAATGGTGTTGATGTGAGCCATGACCAGCCTTTCAAAGCACTTCATGGCTACAGATGCTACGGGTCGTAGTCGTGCTACAGGTCAGTAGTCATTTTGGCAGGTTAACTTAGTGTTCTTGGGCACAGGGACTATGGTGGTCTGCTTGAAACATGTTGGTAATACAGATTCAATCAGGGACAGCTTGAAAATGTCCGTGCTCAGAGTACACGTCCTGGTAATCCATCTGGCCCTGTGGCCTTGTGAATGTTGACCTGTTTTAAAGGTCTTACTCGCATCGGCTGCGGAGAGCGTGATCACAGTCGTCCAGAACATGCATGTTTCAGTATTACTTGCCTTGAAAGCGAGCATAGAAGTTATTTAACTTCGTCTGGTAGGCTAACGTTAGCCACTTAGCTAGAATTCGTAACATACCATACATTTTGCAAATTTGTAACATACAGTATTATGTTTATCAAATTCGTAACATAATACAAATTGCAATTCGTAACATACAAAATGGGTGACGGACATCCACAAATTAATACATACCATACGAAACGTAACATATCATACTAAATGGAGTGGCTCGGATTTACATACAGAATAATACAAAATGCTCTGAGACCAGGCTGGTGAGGCAGAGGCAGGCTGTAATGCAGTAAGCAAAGCAAGAGCGAAAACAAGCAGACAGAGAGGCTATCCAGGCATTTGATTTGGACAGTAAAGCAACACATACACAGCAACAACAACAAAATATCCGTGCAATCAAACATTAAAAAATTTAAAAAGTAATGTCTTGGTTTATATCGGTAGTTGTTCGTTTTTATATCGAGTTGATAGTTTACCAACCTTTTTTTTACCACTAGCTACATCACTGGTCACAGTCACGCAGAAAATGACTGCAGCACCAACCTGAGCCACAGCTATATAGTCTATCGACTACATCAATGAACATTTCAATACTTCCAGTATCGGTTTCTGTGTAATATAATGAAACAGTGGCTGTGGTGAGACGCAGAGTATGGCATTCACTTATGCAAGACGTTTTGTAGCATGCGTTAGGGAACAAGACAGCTAGCACTGTTCTAACAAACATATACGTGAGGTGAAATAATATAATTCATAACTAGCTATCGGATAACTGAAAACCAGTACTTTGTATGTCGGTAAGATGTTTTACCTTAATCACAGCCAAACGTACAGCCGTGCTGTCATTCAACCGGTTTCTCGCTTCGACCTCTCAAGCCGTCACTTGTTTATAGTTTCGATTAAACTAAAGCCCATATGCATTATGGGGGTTGAAGTCATGAGTTCTGTACAACAGCTAGATTTATAGGAATTTAACTATGTTTATTGTTGTAATTATGTGAAATACATTTTGGGGGGTTTAATGCACTAGTATTTGCAAATCACTTCTGTTATTTTTCACAAAAGCTCATAGATATTTTTTCAGATAAATCGGTCAGGCCTAAAAATAAGCACATCGTTCGAATACGTCAAAAGCAAGCGACGTGTTCATTTCCCATTTCCTAGACAAATTCAAAGCACTTACTGTATACGTCATAATAAAATGATGATCTATACTGCATATAATTCAAAAAACAAGCTCAACGTTTATATAAAACTGTTTATCATAATAACTTCACTGTTAATGAATATTCAACACAGTAGTTAGATTGATGAACTTGGTGCAACTCAATAAAAGACGATTATGTCAACTAATAATATGTATTGTTCATCAGGCATTATCAAGGAAAAGTTCCACACATTTCCCCAACATTTTGGTAAGCATTACTGAGCTGTTATGCGGATGTGGAAATGTGAACTTTAGGTGTGATTAGGCCTTACTTGAAGCTGTATCCAAATATGCTGTTTTGGTATAGAGGCTTCCTGAATGGTACATTGGCAGGTGATTATAGCCTACCTACATTTATCAATACCATTTTGTTTAGGGCTGCTGATAAGGTGTGTGTGCAGCGTGGACAAAAAATAAACCAACACACCTTCGTGCAAGTGCACATCCACACATCCACACACACATCCAGTACACACAGAGGTTAGATATTCCCCTCTCTCATTCTCACATACACACCTCTCTCTCTCTCTCTCTCTCTCTCTCTCTCTCTCTCTCTCTCTCTCACACACACACAGACACACACACACACACACAAGAGGGAGAGAGAGAGACATAGATAAAGAGAGAGAGAGAGCACAGTTAAGAACAATAACTAACACACATTTTTCCTGTATGCCCTACTTTTCATGCTGAGTAATAGCAATGTCTTGAAAGTCCCTCTTTTCATCTCCCATGTGCATAAATACTAAACATGCCTTCTTCACTATTACCCTGCCTTCAAGTTCCAATCTCTTTGTAGGATTTTTCAAAACCTTTTCATGCTTTTTATTCTATTGACTGTACAATTAGGCCGTAAGCACACAATTTCCCTTTTTTTACCCTGCTGTTAAATGAAACTGAAGATGAAGTAACAAAATCATTACAGAATTTATCTTAATTGCTTGGGGTATTGTGCGAGGACGTGGGTGAGTGTTTTGTTGAGTGTGGTTTCTTTTCTTGCACCCAGTCGCTGCTCAGCAGGAGGTGGCCTGTAGCTGAGGCGTACTGCAGAGGATTACACACATAGATATTCACTGGGGATTTACACAACCTTTACTATGCAGTTGGTTTCCTAACAATCTGTATCAGGCCCTCTTCAACTCAACTGAGACCATTTTTTTTTAAAGCATCTTTAACACAAAACAACCAACGCATTACACAAAACAAAAACACAAATACATGGGGACACTTTCTTCTTGGCAAATTATATGCTATTTCATGGCCATGTTATTATTTTATGTGCCATTAAGGAAACACAAGAATCATTCAGATATCTTTTGGGAGTTTTTATTATTTGTCCCCAGCCTTTTTCTAACATGATTTAATCCACTGTTGTTTTTATCAACATATTCATCCACTCTGTGAACATGGGCTCATGAGAGCTTTTCCAATGTTTCAGGACCAGCCTTTAAACTGATACAATACCTAAAACATCATATTTTAAATCCCCCTTGTTTCAGACTTGTTACTCAACAGACAGCCATGGTGACCAAGGTACAATCCAATGCCATCTCCCATGCACTGTAATTCTTTGTCCCATAGGGGGTGCACATCTGGGCATTCCCACAGTGCATGAAGGAGAGTTCCTTTTGCCCCTTCATATCGCCAACACACATCATCCTGTGATAAACCCATCCTATGTAACCTTTGAATTGAAAAACTTTAAATTGTATACTTTTTCCCTTGGGTTGTCTGACATCTTGCCAAATATTTGAAATAATATACATCCATGTCTTCTTACAGTATGTAGCTCACATTGTAAATCCCTTTGCCACACAATTCTCAAGTTTTCATAGGAATAATTTTTTAAACTTTAACAGCATTTTGCAAAATAAAGAATCTGATTGTACAAAGCGTGGTAGATAAAATAAATATAGCATATAATTTAATGCCTTTTTCATAATGGCACCACCTAGTGTTGACACACAGCTTTTCATTTGCATTATTCTCCATAGGTCAATATCACAAAGGTTATATTTATTCCCCATTTCTTCTTCAACGTCTCCCAAAGTATGAACCTTTCTCTTACCCATTTTTTCCCCACATTATTGACAGTTTCCCCACACAAATAGCAGGATTATATCATACAGAAGCATATTGTATCTTTGTCTATGTGGAGACTCTTTGATCCTTTTATGTATTGACAACCACACTGCCCTAGAATGGCATAGAATTGATGCCCTGAAGATCTGTACTATTGGCTCTTTGTTGGGATAGAATATGTAATGGTCCAAAGGAGCTGTCAAACCACTGTCCAATCTCTCCCCAGCCCCCTCTCTCCTCAGTGCTTAGCCATTCTGGACAGCTCAAAAGCCACATTGTACAGTTTCACATCTGGGAGGCCCTTGTCTTTCTTTAGGGGTATGGATTTTCTGCATACTGATGCATGTTCTTTTTCCTGACCATATAATATCTTAACAATACCATTACACTGCTTGAAAATGTATGATGGAGTGCATGTCGGTAGCATCATTGAATTATAGTTCAATTTAGGAACAACCATCTGTTTTAATTGAAAACATTTTCCCCCATAAACTAAGATTTCACAACTTCCCCTTGTCCATTTATTTTTTGTAGAACTGGAAGCATATTGATGCCCCACTATTTTATTCAACTCTGATGTCAATATAATCCCCAGATACTTCGTACCAGATTGCATCCACTTTTTTTTACTTTTACCCTTTTTTCTGAGAAATTGCTAATTGCACTGAGCTTGTAACACAATGCACATTGGAATAAATATCAGCATGTTTGATGTTTATATCAGAGTATGTGAGCGGAGCTGGAGTGGAGGGAGGAGCAGAGCGAGATTCCCAAAGGATGGAGCATCTGCCTTCTCGGCCTCTCCAATTTCGAGCTTTGATCATCATGAGCACAATCTTTTAAATGATTAGCGCTTCTTACTTTCAGCTTTTCATGTTTATAACAAATATTTTCATTCAAATCATATGGTTTGGTTTCAATACTTCAAAACGGAATGGTTGGTCCAAATAGTCACAAAAATCGATGGGTGTTGGTTAAATTGTGATTTTAATGAATAGAGCGAATTTGGACCGTAGTTTTTATTTCCTGTGAGCAACAAGCAAATTTCGCAGAGCACAGGAGCAGTGCTGTGCTGTGAGCAAGATTTCCGACTGCCCAACTTTGCTCACATACTCTGGTTTACATAGACTTGTTTTCTCATTGCAGTCATCAAAACATCATGGTACAATGGATAGGTGTGAGCGTTGGTACACTACATTTAGTTAGAAGGTTGGGTTCACATCCTACTTATCCTTTTTGCTGCAAGGTTAACAATTCATTTTAAACTGTGCATCCGTGGTATTATTTGGGATGCTGAAGACACAAAATCCTTAAGACACTAAATTAAACACATTTTCAGGGACTATGGCAAGATAATGTGGTTTCACTGATAGAAAAAAATAAACCATAGCCAGGATTCAATCTTGTGCCTATGTTGGTGTCTGATCCCAAAACCCCGTCCCCACCTGCTGAGCTACTGTTCAGGTGATTCAAACTAAATGGGTAATTAAGGTACCCAGTAGAGGTTGGTGTTTAAAGGGAACTTCAAGCTGATTTGGCCTCGTTTTTTTGCTTGCTCCTCAAGAAATGCTGGACCCATGACAGAAGCCAAATGTGAGTTAGCTTGGGCGTGTGGTTTGATGTGGGTATGTCCTTCTCACCACCAAGACACACCCATCTGTCAGAACCTTGCACGCAGCTGTTTCCCTCCACTCAATCACAACAAACAAACCTCCTGCAGGTTGAGTTCAATAATTACTGGCAGATCAAAACAAATGTATTTATATAGCCCTTCTTAGATCAGCTGATATCTCAAATTGCTGTACAGAAAACCCAGCATAAAACCCCAAACAGCAATCAATGCAGGTGTAGAAGCACTGTGGCTTGGAAAAACGCCCTAGAAAGGCCAAAACCTAGGAAGAAACCTAGAGAGGAACCAGGCTATGAGGGGTGGCCAGTCCTCTTCTGGCTGTGCCGGGTGGAGATTATAACAGAACATGGCCAAGATGTTCAAATGTTCATAAATGACCAGCATGGTCAAATAATAATAATCACAGTAGTTGTCGAGGGTGCAACAGGTCAGCACCTCAGGACTAAATGTCAGTTGGCTTTTCATAGCCGATCACTGGGGACAGCAAGGAGTCATCATGTCAGGTAGTCCTGAGGCATGGTCCTAAAGCTCAGGTCCTCCGAGAGAGAGAAAGAAAGAGAGAAAGAGAGAATTAGAGACAGCATACTTAAATTCACACAGGACACCGGATAAGACAGGAGAAATACTCCAGATATAACAGACTGACCCTAGCCCCCCGACACATAAACTACTGCAGCATAAATACTGGAGGCTGAGACAGGAGATGAATGGAGAGATGCTGGAATAAGCTTTGAATAGGTCAGTAGCCTACATAGTAATATGAGAATGCAATTGCTGAATTTATGACGATATTCTAAACTTGTTTTTGCTAACTTTCAAAAGTAGCAAGAATAAACAACCCTTTATATAATATCATAGAAGCAGTGATCTTCTATTTTAACAACGTGCACAGTTCATCTTTCATTGTCATTCCCAGCTGATACAGATACTGTGTCTATCGGCATTTTGTCTGATGGTAATGGGGCAACCTTGGAAAACATGTCAGAGTGGTCTTACCCTCCTGGTGTCCCATATAGAACAGGAGTTCCCTGATCCTGGTGAAGAACCCACAGGGGTTCTCCCTCCCTATATAGACTGATACCATTCAATTCAATAATGAAAAAAGACAAGACAAGTCAAGGTGGTGTCTCGTAAAAATGTTGTGCCGATTGCCAGGTCTCTCTCCAATCAGAGACATCAATATCAAGCCCTTCTGTCAGTCGACTTCATCACATACATGCTTCTGTGAACACATACACACATAGTCACTGTTGTATCAACAATGACAGTTAGGATAGGTAACATCTGACACACAAACAAGTACTATGTTGGAGTTTGACAGGTCAGACGAAACATACCTAATTCTGTTCTTCCCATCGACGACCGTTGGTGAGCTGGCAAGAGGTGAGGCTGGAGGTGAAGTCTTTACCAGAAACCCATTGATGGGGATAGCAGCGTTGATCAGCTCCTGGACCCTCATCAAAGATGCAGGTTGATCTCTCTCTCTCTCTCTCTCTCTCTCTCTCTCTCTCTCTCTCTCTCTCTCTCTCACACACACACTCAGAGAGCACTGATTACATTATCAATGGTGGATATGGTTAGCCTGGAACCAACCTGATTGCTGTGTTCACCT
This sequence comes from Oncorhynchus nerka, assembly GCF_034236695.1. Taxonomy (NCBI): domain Eukaryota; kingdom Metazoa; phylum Chordata; class Actinopteri; order Salmoniformes; family Salmonidae; genus Oncorhynchus; species Oncorhynchus nerka. The sequence continues at coordinate 43,575,011 of NC_088413.1, forward strand.
TTCAATTTCACTTCAGATATCATAAAATGTTAAGTAAAATAGAATGGTGAACAGGCTAGGCTATTCCACCTAGTTCCATCAGGCTAGGCTATTCCCTCTGCATTATATGCATCTAAGAAGTAGAAAATAAGTTTACATAAATGATGTTTCACAATTGGTGTTATCAAATGTAGTGAAGTGGGTTACCTTCTGTATTTGTACAAATGATGAGCCTGTGAAAGCTGTTGCCGCTGACAGGTGAAGGTTGATGGCCGGATACTTGCCAACATGTGGCTGACTGTTCCATTCATAGGAATGTTCACAGCGAGAGCATGTCTGCATGATTCTGATGAGGGCTCTCTTGCTGGTCTTCCCTATGCTGCATGTTCTGCTGCAAACTGGACATCTCTTGAGCAACTGCAGCAGGCAATGTTATGAGGTGGTGTTGACTGGGAGGGCCTGTGACAGGGTGATATAATAGACAGCCAAGTGGTAAATTGCATTTTGTTCGAAAGAAAGGACAAAGCTTTTTGCTAATGCACTTCTTAACCAAAATAATCTGCTTTGCCTGGGGAATAAGCCCACTATTCTATCAAGCCGGGTATTACTCCGGTATGGACTTGGGAGAGGTGAAGGTTGAGAGCCATGTGTCCTCCAAAACAGGACCCTGCCAAGCCGCACTGCTTCTTGACACACTGCTCACTTAACCAGCAGCACCAATGTGTCAAACACTGTACAGCTGGCGACAGAAGTCAGTGTGCATGCACCCGGCCGAAACAAGGAGTCGCAAGAGCGCGATGGGACAAGGACATCCCAGCTGACCAAACCCTCCACTAACCCAGGCAATGCTGGGCCAATTGTGCGCTGCCTAATGGGTCTCCCGGTCGTGGTCAGGCTGCGACACAGCCCGGGATTGAACCCGGATCTGTAGTTACGCCTCTAGTGATGTGATGCAGTGCCTTAAACAGCTGTGCCACTCGGGAGGCCCCTTTACCTGTCTTTGTCGATGAAGCTGTCTGTGTCATAAGGTAAGTAACTCGCGTCACTATACCTCGTTTGTGACTAAGTTGGCTGAGTCTTTGACCATTTTCAGGACCTTCATCTGACACCACCTGGTATAGTGGTGCTGGATGGCAGAAAACTTGGCACAGTGATGTACTGGGCGTACGCACTACCCTCTGTAGCACCTTGCGGTCGAAAGCCGAGCAGTTGTCATACCAGGTGGTGACGCAACCAGTCAGGATGCGCTCGATAGTGCAGCTGTAGGACTTCTTAAGGATTTGAGGACCCATGCCAAATCTTTTCAGTCTCCTGAGGGGGAATATGTGTTATCCTTCCCTCTTCACGACTGTCTTGGTGTGTTTGGACCATGATAGTTCATTGGTGATGTGGACACCAAGGAACTTGAAGCTCTCAACCTGCTCCACTACAGCACCGTCGATGAGAATGGGGCATGCTTGGCCCGCCTTTTCCTGTAGTCCACGATCATCTCCTTTGTCTTGATCATGTTGAGAGAGAGGTTGTTATCCTGGCACCACACTGCCAGATCTCATTGTTGCCGGTCATCAGGCCTACCACTGTTGTGTCATCGGCAAACTTAATGGTGTTGGAGTCGTGCTTGGCCATGCAGTCATGGGTGAACAGGGAGTACAGGAGGGGACTGAGCACGCCACCCTCGAGGGTTCCACGTGTTGAGGATCAGCGTGGCAGATGTGTTGTTAACCACCGTTACCACCTGGGGGCGGCCCATCAGGATGTCTAGGATCCAGTTGCAGAGGGAGGTGTTGAGTCCCAGGGTCCTTAGTTTAGTGATGAGCTTTGAGGGCACTATGGTGTTGAACGCTGAGCTGTAGTCAATGAATAGCACTCTCACGTAGGTGTTCCTTTTGTCCAGGTGGGAAAGGGCAGTGTGTGCAATAGAGATTCCGACATCTGTCAAATGTTGTGTCGAATCAGTAGTGGTTAGGAAACTGCATCCGAGTGTCGGAGCTCCGCTATCAATCATCCCATCACTACTTTTAGTGTTTGTCCAGTGAGTTTCCTCAATGAGAAATCCCCCCCAAGAATTTTGTTTTTAAAGATAATAAAACAAAATATTATAAAACAAAAACACTGAAGTTAATCCTACTGGGACCGTCATTTTTCCCCCCAATCGTTTCGTTCTGAACAGAACCACCATTTTTTTCATTCCGTTCCACTTTTACGACCAGTTAAACAAAGTTCTGAACCGGTTCGAACCCCCAAAAAGAACAAGTTTGTATCGGTCCGTTCTGTTCCTTTTTTACCCTGTGAAATCATTTTTGTTTTTACATTTAACTCATTAAATGACTTCACCTACCAGTGCGGATAGAGCAAGATAAGCAATTTGTTTACATGTGTGATGGACAGACAAGTGTAGCCTACAGTATGGCGCAAGATGCGACTGAAATTTTGCGGGTGGAGAGAGAGAAAGAGAGAGAGAGGGTGGGTTAAGGAGGAGTTTTGAAGCACTGGGCATCTTGTTGTGACATGCATTGTCTGAAATAGGTCCATATAATTATATGAGGTCCTTCTATGGAGGAACTATTAATGTTCTTTGAGCTATCTAGCTGACAAGCTTGTGTGTACAGAGCGGCACCAGAATTAAAAAGACGTCTTACCTTTCTGTAGTTACTAAATCCAACGTGAAACGTGAAAACTAGGCCTATCCTTAACTAGCATTGAAAAAGTTCATCCATTCTTCTCTAGCTAATAACAAATAATGCTTGTAATAATGCTTGTATAGTAGCCTATGATTTGTTGGAAGAAGGGGCATTTAGCCGAAACACACACACACTGGCAAAGATTTCCACCTTGCAGGCAGACACTGCAGACTAAGTTAGGCTAAAGACAAGTGACAGAGTGAGGGCTTTGCATAGTGGCTTTTTTTTTGGGGGGGGGGGGTACAAAAAAATGTCTGGAAAGTAAAAGAACGATATTAGCCGGTTCCCATGATTTAAAAAATACCGGTTCTGTTATGGAACAGTACCGATCTCTTTTGTTCCCGGTTCCGTTTCTGTTCTTTGAAAAGTTTTGTAATTTTGCGGTATTTGGTTCTGTTCCCTGAACCCGTTCCAACCCCTGTGCTACAGTAATGTCCACTAAAACATTACAGAAAGTACTACAGTATTCACTAGTGTTTTTGTGCAAAAACACTGAGCAAAAACACTACAGTGAATACAGCAGTAAAGTCCCCAATTTTAAAAAATTTATATAGTAAGACTATAGTATAGTAATACTATAGTAGTATAGTAGTAATAGTATAGTATATAGTAATACTATAGTCTTTTTTCATGTAGTACATGTCCCAATGTCATTATTACCCCTGGAAGTTTAACTTTGTGTTTTAAATGTTTTTACTGTGTTTTCCCTGTATGGAATTTTAAAGCTAGAATCCTTAATCGCTACATAGATTTTTGGACTTATAAATTAATGATATATTCCCATTGATTCTTGAAGAATATAACTATGAATGCATCACCAGCTTAGATCAACTCTCGCACCCCATCAGAACCCAAAATATACGCTTGTTTTACTCCAATGTTTATACACAATGTAAACGCAAACCAACACTGTATAGATTCGAAACGTGGACAACTATAATTTAGATATTATGGATGGTCAGTCCTGGCATCCATAGCTCTGTTTATGAATTTGAGAGTGGTTACATTTCTCCAGGCCCATCCCTCAGTGTTGTACCAAAACAGAGGCAGGGCGGCACTTTGTTATTGTTTAAACTGCGGAGTCTAGCTTTAAGCACTATTGCTTATAACTACGTAAATGTTTTATGGATACAGGAGTCGGTTTCCCGGACACAGATATAGTCCTGAACTAAAAGCATGCTCAATGGTGATTTTCCATTGAAAGTGCTTTTAGTCTAGGACTAAACTTAATCTGTGTCCTGGAAAGCGAATCTATGTCTTTGAAACTAGATCTAGTTGAATCAGTTTCATAAACAATGTTTTTCTGTTCGATTAATTAAAGGAAGATGCAATAATCAGTGTGACATCCGGAACTCAGTGCAGGTGAGCAGAGAGCCTATGGACAAGGCTGTCAGATCCTCTTAGGAGAGAGAGAATACAAAAGTTAATGGATACACTGACACCCATCTCCTGTTGATTATGTACCCCCCCCCCCCCCATCCCACCCACCACACACACACACACACAAACACACACACATACACACAAACACACACACACACATCACTCTCGCTCTCTCCCTCTCTCTGTCACTCACACCACCATCCTTCCCCTATCCAGGTGCAGAGGACAGAGAAATGAGGGAGGGAGGGAGTGTGACTAGATGTGAGAGGACAGGACGGAAGAGAGGGTGTGTGAGCGTAGCGCCTCTGTAGTGACCCTAATAACAGGTTTTCAACAACACCATAGACTCTACCAGGACAGGCTAATGAAGGATTAACTGCCCGCTCATCTCCTCCAAATGACAGACAATACAAATATCACCTGCCTTGTCAAGTGTGGATCCTTGACTAATGTGTTTTTTTATTTTATTTTAGACAAATGTTGCATTTTTCTGTCAAATCAAGGGCTGATGACATTTACTGTTGAGTGGAAAACTAGGACAGCCTTACATAAAAATGCACATATTGTGCCATTCCACTACCGGTTATATTTGTTATTTGACAATGGGAACGTGCACATGGGAGTCAGAAGTCCATGGTAGACTCTAACCCACTCCACTGTCAATTTCTCCATATTGATAAAGGAAATACATTTGATTGTTTCCAGGGTAACAGTTGTTAATTAAAATACTTTGTGAATTTCACCAGGTTCATATATTAATATAGCATGTTGATTTGTTATTATGCATCCCTGCATCCCGGTAATAGCGGAGTGTGTACTTTTGCCCTTTGTGCTCATGCTCAAATCATGCTGATGCACTATGAGAGGTAGGAACGCTTTTTCTGTCATCTTCAGAAAAGTTATATTCTTTTAAGTTAAAGTGACTGTGCATATATGATAAACAGAGAGTAGCAGCAGCGTAAAAGAGGGGTTGGGGGGGCACACAATGCAAATAGTCTGGGTAGCCATTTAATTGCCTGTTCAGGAGTCTTATGGCTTGGGGGTAAAAACTATTGAGAAGCCTTTTTGTCCTAGACTTGGCACTCCGGTACTGCTTGCCATGCGGTAGTAGAGAGAACAGTCTATGACTGGGGTGGCTGGGGTCTTTGACAATTTTTAGGGCCTTCCTCTGACACCGCCTGGTGTAGAGGTCCTGGAATGCAGGCAGCTTAGCCCCAGTGATGTACTGGGCCGTACGCACTACCCTCTATAGTGACTTGCGGTCAGAGGCTGAGCAATTGCCATACCAGTCAGGATGCTCTCAATGTTGTAACTGTAGAACCTTTTGAGGTTCTGAGGACCCATGCCAAATATTTTTCGTTTCCTGAGGGGGAATAGGCTTTGCCGTACCCTCTTCATGACTGTCTTGGTGTGTTTGGACCATTCTAGATGGTTGGTGATGTGGACACCAAGGAACATGAAGCTCTCATCCTGCTCCACTACAGCCCCGTCTATGAGAATAGGAGCATGCTCGGTCCTCCTTTTCCTGTAGTCCACAATCATCTCCTTAGTCTTGGTTACGTTGAGGGATAGGTTGTTATTCTGGCACAACCCGGCCAGGTCTCTGACCTCCTCCCTATAGGCTGTCTCGTCGTTGTCGGTGATCAGGCCTACCACTGTTGTGACGTCTGCAAACTTAATGATGATTTTGGAGTCGTGCCTGGCCCCTGAGGGGCTCCAGTGTTGAGGATCAGCGTGACAGATGTGTTGCTACCTACCCTCACCACCTTGGGGCAGCCTGTCAGGAAGTCCAGGATCCAGTGTCAGAGGGAGGTGTTTAGTCCCAGGATCCTTAGCTTGGTGATGAGCTTTGAGGACACTATGGTGTTGAATGCTGAGCTGTAGTCAATGAATAGCATTCTCACGTAGGTGTTCCTTTTGTCCAGGTGGGAAAGGGCAGTGTGGAGTGCAATAGAGATTGCGTCATCTGTGGATCTGTTTGGGCGGTATCCAAATTGGAGTGGGTCTAGGGTTTCTGGGATAATGGTGTTGATGTGAGTCATTACCAGCCTTTCAAAGCACTTCATGGCTACGGACGTGAGTGCTTCGGGTCTGTAGTCATTTAGGCAGGTTGCCTTAGTGTTATTGGGCACAGGGACTATGGTGGTCTGCTTGAAACATGTTGGTATTTGTCACGTTTGTCATAATGAGTAGACCAAGGCACAGCGTGAGATGAATACATTCTTCTTTATTTACACGAAGAACACTAAACAAACTAACAAAATGAACGTGAAGCTATAAACACGAGTGCTGACATGCAACTACCCAGACAATAACTGACAAAACCAAAATGGCAACCTAAATAGGACCCCCAATCAGAGACAACGATAAACAGCTGCCTCTGATTGGGAACCAATTCAGGCCACCATAGACCTACATTTACCAAGACAAACCAAAACCCCATAGATGTACAAAAAACCCTAGACAAGACAAAAACACACATACCACCCTCGTCACACCCCGACCTAACCAAAATAATAAAGAAAACAAAGATAACTAAGGTCAGAGCGTGACAGTATTACAGACTCAATCAGGGAGAGGTTGAAAATGTCAGTGAAGACACCTGCCAGTTGGTCAGCACATGCCTGGTAATTCATCTGGCCCTGTAGCCTTGTGAATGTTGACCTGTTTAAAGGTCTTATTCACATCAGCTACGGAGAGCATGATCACACAGTCGTCCGGAACAGCTGATGCTCTCATGTATGCCTCAGTGTTGCTTGCCTCGAAGCGAGCTTAGAAGTGATTTAGCTCATCTAGTAGGCTCGTGTCACTGGGCAGCTCGTGGCTGTGCTTCCCTTTGTAGTCTGTAATAGTTTGCAAGCCCTGCCACATAAGATGAGCGTCAGAGCCGGTGTAGTAGGATTCAATCTTAGCCTTGTATTGTACTCTTTGCCTGTTTGATGGTTCGTCGGAGGGCATAGCAGGATTTCTTATAAGCTTCCGGGTTAGAGTCCTGCTCCTTGAAAGCGGCAGCTCTACCCAGCTCTACCCAGCTCTACCCCCCTCAGTGCGAATGTTACCTGTAATCCATGGCTTCTGTTTGGGGTATGTACGTACAGTCATTGTGGGGACGACGTCCTCGATGCACTTATTGATAAAGCCAGTGACTGATGTGGTGTACTCCTCAATGCCATTGGAAGAATGATTCCATTTTTTTCTGTGATACAAACAGTCCTGTAGTTTAGCATCTGCTTCAACTGACCACTTTTTTATAGACTGAGGCACTGGTGCTTCCTGCTTAATTTTTTTTTGCCTATAATCAAGAATCAGGAGGATAGAGTTGTTGCCGGATTTACCAAATGGAGGGCGAGGGAGACCTTTGTACGCGTCTCTGTGTGTGGAGTACAGGTGATCTAGAATTTTTTCCCTCTGGTTGCACATTTAACATTTTGATAGAAATTTGGTAGAACTGATTTAAGTTACCCTGCATTAAAGTCTCCAGCCACTAGGAGCGTCGCCTCTGGGTGAGCGGTTTCCTGTTTTCCTATTTCCTTATACAGCTGACTGAGTGCAGTCTTAGTGCTAGCATCTGTCTGTGATGGTAAATAAACATCCACAAAAAGTATAGCTGAAATCTCTCTCGGCAAGTAGTGTGGTCTGAATTTTATCACAAGATACTCTACTTCGGTCGAGCAAAATCTAGAGACTTCCTTAGATTTTGTGCACCATGTGTTCTTTGCAAATATGCACAGACCCCCCCCCTGTTCTATCTTGTTCTATATTGCCGGTAATATACCCCGCTAGCTGAATATCCATGTCATCATTCAGCCACGATTCCGTGAAACATAAGATATTACAGTTTTTGATGTCCCATTGGTAGGATATTCTGATTGTACCTCGTCTAATTTATTGTCCAATGATTGCACGTTGGCGAGTAACATTGACGTTAATGGCAGCTTTCCCACTCGCCTTCTGCGAATCTTTAAGTGGCACTTCACTCATCATAATGCATATTTTAAAAATATTTTCTATTTTCGATTCTTCAAATTAGCCAAGGGTTGCCTTGATGACAACTTTGCACACTCTTGACATTCTCTCAACCAGCTTCATGAGGAATTATTTTCCAACATTCTTGAAGGGGTTCCCACATAAGCTGTGCACTTGTTGTCTGCTTTTCCTTCAGTCTGCGGACCAACTAATCCCAAACCATTTAAATTTGGCTGAGGTCGGGTGATTGTGGAGGCCAGGTCATCTGATCCAGCACTCCATCACTCTCCTTCTTGGTAAAAAACACAAGTGGTCCTAAAACGGAACCTTGCGGAACACCAAAACTTATAATTGATTTGTCAGAGGACAAACCATCCACAGAGACAAATTGGTATCTTTCCGACAGATAAGATCTAAACCAGGTAAGAATTTGTCCTTGTAGACCAATTAGGGTTTCCAATCTCTCCAAAAGAATGTGGTGATTGATGGTATCAAAAGCAGCACTAAGGTCTAAGCTAAGAGCATGAGGACAGATGCAGAGCATTGGTCTGACGCCAATAAACGCTAATTTACCTCCTTCATGTGTGCATTCTCAGTGCTATGATGGAATCTAAAACCAGTGTTTCTTATACATGAATTGTCTTCAGGAAGGCAGTGAGTTGCAGCGCAACAGCTTTTCTAAGATTTTTGAGAGGATTTTAAAAAAAAAACATTTTCTGGGTCAAGTTTAGTACACATCCAGTGGATAGGGAGCATCCTCTTGGGGAATGCTGCTTTTTAGTTAGCTTTGCGACCGAATAAAAAATAAATGTTGGAATGTTCTTATTTTCCTCAATTAGGTTGAAAAAATAGGATGATCGAGCAGCAGTGAGGACTATTTGTAATTGCACGGTACTGTCTTTCCAAGCTAGTTGGAAGACTTCCAGTTTGGGGGAGCTCCATTTTCATTCCAATTTTCTGGAAGCTTGCATCAGGGCTCGGGTATTTTCTGTATACCATGGAGCTAGTTACTTGTGACAAATATTTTTGGTTTTTAGGGGTGCGACTGCATCTAGGGTATTACGCAGGGTTACATTTAGTTCCTCAGTTAGGTGGTTAACTGATTCTTGTTCTCCGACGTCCTTGGGTAGGTGAAGGGAGTCTGGAAGGGCATCTAGGAATCATTGGGTTGTCCGAGAATGTATAGCATGGCTTTTGATGATCCTTGGTTGGGGTCTAAGCAGATTGTTTGTTGCGATTGCAAATGTAATAAAATGGTAGTCTGAAAATCCAGGATTTTGAGGAAAAACGTTTAGATCCACAATATTTATTCCACGGGACAAAACTAGGTCCAGGTTATGACTGTGGCAGTGAGTAGGTCCGGAGACATGTTGGACAAAAACAACCGAGTCGATGACGGCCCCGAAAACCTTTTGCAGTGGGTCTGTGAACCTTTCCATGTGAATATTAAAGTCACCAGAAATGTGAATATTATCTGCCATGACGACAAGGTCCGATAGGAATTCAGGGGAATCAGAGGAACGCTAAATACAACCCAGGAGGCCTGTAAAACAGTAGCTATAAACAGTAGGCTACATAGTGTCACGAACCGGCTCAAAGCCCGTAACAAAAGGGAGACAACGTGGAGATAACGAGTAACAAAATATATATATTTATTAAATAAGTAACGCTTTGCGGGATGCGCAGGGGATGTGGTTACAAGTGTAACCAGGAGGAGAGGCCTCATTTAACACAGTAAATTCATCAGGCTTAAGCAATGTTTCAGTCAGGCCAATCACATCAATCAAATCAAATCAAATTGTTTAAGTTACATTCGCCCAATTTGTTAACTTACGAGCCCCTAACCAACAATGCCTTTTTTATATATTAATATTTATAAGAAGAAGAAATTAAAGTAACAAGAAATGAAAGCGCAGCAGTAAAATAACAATAGCGAGACTATACAGTTGAAGTCGGGAGTTTACATACACCTTAGCCAAATACATTTAAAATCAGTTTTTCACAATTCCTGACTTTTAATCCTAGTAACAATTCCCTGTCTTAAGTCAGTTAGGATCACCACTTTATTTTAAGAATGTGAAATGTCAGAATAATAGTTGAGAGAATTATTTATTTCAGCTTTTATTTCTTTCATCACATTCCCAGTGGGTCAGAAGTTTACATGCACTCAATTAATATTTGGTAGCATTGCCTATAAATTGTTTAACTTGGGTCAAATGTTTAGGGTACCCTTCCATAAGCTTCCCACAATACGTTGGGTGAATGTTAGCCCATTCCTCCTGACAGAGCTGGTGTAACTGAGTCAGGTATGTAGGCATCCTTGCTCGCACACGCTTTTTCAGTTCTGCCCACAAATTTTCTATGGGATTGAGGTCAGGGCTTTGTGATGGCCTTGACTTTGTTGTCCTTAAGCCATTTTGCCACAACTTTGGAAGTGTGCTTGGGGTCCTTGTCCATTTGGAAGACTCATTTTCAATCAAGCTTTAACCTCCTGACTGATGTCTTGAGATGTTGCTTCAATATATCCACATTGTTTTCCTACCTCATGATGCCATCTATTTTGTGAAGTGCACCAGTCCCTTCTGCAGCAAAGCACCCCCACAACATGATGCTGCCACCCCCGTGCTTCACGGTTGGGATGGTGTTCTTCGGCTTGCAAGCCTCCCCCTTTTTCCTCCAAACATAACGATGGTCATTATGGCCAAACAGTTCTATTTTTGTTTCATCAGACCAGAGGACATTTCTCCAAAATGTATGATCGTTGTCCCCATGTGCAGTTGCAAACCGTAGTCTGGCTTTTTATGGCGGTTTTGAAGCAGTGGCTTCTTCCTTGCTGAGCGGCCTTTCAGGTTATGTCAATGTAGGACTCATTTTTACTGTGGATATAGATACTTTTGTACCGGTTTCCTCCAGCATCTTCACAAGGTCCTTTGCTGTTACTCTGGGATTGATTTGTACTTTTCGAATCAAAGTACATTCATCTCTAGGAGACAGAACATGTCTCTTACCTGAGCGGTATGATGCCTGCGTGGTCCCATGGTGTTTATACTTGCATTCTATTGTTTGTACAGATGAACGTGGTACCTTCAGGCATTTGAAATTGCTCCCAAGGATGGACCAGACTTGTGGAGGTCTATAATGTTTTTTCTGATTTCTTGTGATTTTCCCATGATGTCAAGCAAAGAGGCACTGAGTTTGAAGGTAGGCCTTGAAATACATCCATGGATACACCTCCAATTGACTCAAATTATATCAATCAAAACCATAGTTTGTTAACAGGAAATTTGTGGAGTGGTTGAAAAATTATTTTAATGACTCCAACCTAAGTGTATGTAAACTTCCGACTTCAACTGTACATAGTTAACATTTTATCCCAAAAAACAAATAGCGCTTTTATTGATACATCAAGCTGAGGTAAATGTCAAATGTTAACCATGTATGCTGTCTATATTGCTTGTAATTGATTTTAGTCAACATCTAAGTATTAAGTATTATGTATTTTTACATAAATTGTTTTGGCTGTATTGTATTAAAACTCCAATAATGTTGTGACCCGCAAACATTGGGTGAATAACAAAATCAAAGCACATAGATTTAATGTTATTTGATTCCTTTTTACAGTTGCGATACATATGGTCAACTACTGTAAATGACAAGTGTTTGCTATTAGCTATTATTTCATTACCACAGAGTGTTCCTGTCTGCTTAAAACCTAAATCCTTTGTCTCTGGTTAGGGTGAGCCAAAGGGCTGTGGGCTGGATTCAAACCTACGCCAACTCTGACATACATGTGTTCCGGGGTCAACGGCTGTAACCGCTGGACCACACAGGCACACTTTCTTTGCCAGATGTACCCTCTCTCTCATTCTCTCCTCATCCTCCTTTTTATTTTACTTCCTCTCCTTGTTTCTCAGGAAGGTTTCTCTTTCTCTTTGCTCTTCGTGGGAGCAGATACGCTCCATTTCCAAAATATGCTAAATATGTTGCTGGCTTAAAAGATTGATACTCCTTCCTCCAGCATTAGCAACAAATCATCAAACTTTTATACAATTCCTTCAGCGTTTATTTTGTGTTTATTTATTCATGTATTTGTTTATTTTTTATTTGATTTGTATGGAATGTGAATCAGGTCCCGTAGTACAGTAAAGAAAGCTACCCCCAGTAGACGTGGTCAGGATGCCATCGTCTTTTCAAAGTCTTCGCTCCCACAGCTTTCAACGTCTTCGTTCAGACGACTTTCTACCATCTTTTCAGTCTTTCCAATGAATTTCAGTGCATCTAAAATAGCAGACAAAACAACAACATAAACATTGTATCGCTTCTTCTTGTTGCTACCGGCTGCAGTCAGACACACACACATGCAAAAACATTACTCACACTTACTTACGGTATTGGACTTGTTGGTTCTGTGGGTCGGGCGGATGGGGAACCAGCATCCTCCTCCTGAATCCTCCTCAGGATGGCTGCAGAAGCTGGGGTCCTTGGGATATGTTGCCTTCTCTGGATTTTAGGTCCCAGCTCCTCGAGAAAGAGCCGTCTCTCTGGAGCTCCTCTGTTCCAATCTAGGTTCAACGCCATCCAGATGAGAAACGCGAGATGTCCAAGTGGCCAGAGTAGGGTTCTTCTTTTGCAGCTGTGGCCAGTCACAAGCATGTCTTAATTGTCCACCCCTCCCTTTGTGGCATTGTAATCCATTATGATTTCTGTTTTTGATGTTCCTGGACACAGTTTCTCCCATCACCATGCAGTGTACTTATGAGTACCACATTTTTGCCTTTCTTTGGAGTGTAGGACGCTAGGGAACACAAACTTAGAGGAATTGATAGGCCTTTTGTACTATTCCTACCATCGTCAGCTTCCTCTTGAGGAGCTCCTGTCCCAGCTTGTGAGAAGTAAAAATGTTAGCGCATGTGATGTTGTGGCCATGGAGTCTCTGTGTCATGTCCAGGACAACCCGCATCCCTTGGTTCTTCTCAGGGGCTCCTCCATCTGGCTTCCCCGTATACATGTGCAAGTTCCATGCATATGATGAAGCAGTATGTACTGCCTGAAGGGGCAGTGGCTCCTAAATGGCATATGCTGCTCAACAGTAATGTTGGGCCTAGGGTTGTAAAACAGGGGAAGGCGGTCCACCCACTTGTCCCACACTGACCTGACTGCAGCTAGCTTGTCTCTCTGCCGCCGAGCTGGTCTGGTGTCTCGGTTATCGAAGCTGATAATCCTGGAAATAATGTGGACGTTTTCCAGACATCGTTGAACGGAAAAGTTCTCTGTCAGTTTCTGCATCCCACAGGGATTCTGTGAATTTCCCATTGGATCTGAAAACACCAGCAAGAATAAGAACCCTAAAGTATGCATGTAAATGGGTTTGGTCCTGGGGCTGGCTGCTGACGGGCTGGTCCTGGGGCTGGCTGCTGATGGGCTGGTCCTGGCTGCTGATGGGCTGGTCCTGGGCCTGGCTGCTGATGGGCTGGTCCTGGGGCTGGCTGCTGATGGGCTGGTCCTGGGGCTGGCTGAGGGTCAATCTCATCCTCTTCTTTCAACTTACTGGCAGACATGATCCTCATATTCTGAAAATTCTTCATCTTCCAAAGTGGAAGACGCTCCTTCCACCCTAGCCTCTCTCTCTGCAAAAATACTGAGTTTATTATTTTTTATTTTTTTTACAATGTATCGAAATAATGTATTGTAATAACATTGTGCAGGTTCACACACTACTACAAAGGGTAAAGAGTGCGAGAAAAGTGGGAGATAGCACCAATAACCTGTCTATGTTGAAACAGCAGGCCCAGGGAGGAGGAAGACAGAGTGAAGGCACACAGCAAACCTTTTTGTTAAATTTGTACTTAATTTCACCTACACACACTTTTATTACCCTCCAGGGGACCCAAAGACCACATATGTAATATACATGTGTAGGGGGGTGCACAGTGTGCACTCAATGAAAATTAGCCAAGGCCAAGGTTGAGCCAGGTTGAAAAAATAACTAATTGTATCATTTACTTTTAAACATTGAATATGTGTCCCATGGGCCCGAACACCACACAAGGGTTAATATCCATTTTGTCCTCTTTCTCTTTCTCTCTCTGTCTATACCCCTTCTCTTACACAGAGACCAAGTGAGGAGATAACGCAGAATGGTGAGGAGTGGAAAGTGATCAAAAGTGAGGCAGAAAGATATGGAATAGGAAAGGAGGAGTGAAGAGGCAGTAAGAGCAGAGAAAGTGGAGGCCACAAAACAGGTTGAGGAGAGGAAAGAGATGGAGGAGAAGCTGTGCAGGTCAGGATAAAGAGAAAGACACTAAGGATGGAGGTTCACAGCAGATAGGAACCCTCTGTGGTATTTAACTAATAGCTAATAGCAAACACTTCTCATTTACAGCACTAGACCATATCTCAAATGAAACTGATACAGACAGCGATATTGAAAGTGAGGCATCGAGTCTGACAAAAGTAACAGAAAGGCGGCAAGAGTGTCAGCCAGAACGAGATGGAAGAGGAAAAGAGGAGTGGCAGAGAGAGTAGAGAAAAAGGTGGCCACAAAACAGGCTGAGGGAAATAGAGATGGAGAAGATTGAGAATAAGCGAATGATAAGAGGGGAATAAGACGTCTGAGAATGAACAGTAATAGAGACAAAGCCAGAAGAGCAGACTGCAACAGAGGTTGAGACGGAACTGAGTGATTGGGACATGACGGATGAAAGTGAAGAGGATACATTTAAGGTGGAAAAACAGAAAGAGCTTGAAGAAAAGGGTAAGAGCTGGCAAAGAAGAAGTCTGAGGACTTCTAGTGGAGAAGGTGGAAAGTTTGAAGTTCCTCTGCGTACACATCACGGACAAATTGAAATGGTCCACCCACAGACAGTGTGGTGAAGAAGGCGCAAACAGCGCCTCTTCAACCTCAAAAACCTGAATAAATTTGGCTTGTCACCGAAAAACACTCAAACTTTTACAGATGCACAATCGAGAGCATCCTGTCGGGCTGCATCACCGCCTGGTACGGCAACTGCTCCGCCCACAACCGTAAGGCTCTCCAGAGGGTAGTGAGGTCTGCACAATGCATCACTGGGGGCAAACTTCCTGCCCTCCAGGACACCTACATCACCCAATGTCACAGGAAGGCCAAAAAATATCATCAGACTGTTAAACAGCCACCATTAACATTGAGTGGCTGCTGCCAACATACTGACTCAAATCTCTAGCCACTTTAATAATAGAAATTTGGATGTAATAAATGTATCACTTTAAACAATGCCACTTTATTTAATGTTTACATACCCTACATTACTCATCTCATATGTATCTACTGCATCGTGCCTATGCCGCACAGCCATCGCTCATCCATTTATTTATATGTACATATTCATTCCTTTACACTTGTGTGTATAAGGTAGTTGTTTACTTGTTAGCTATTACTGCACGGTCGGAACTTGAGGCACAAGCATTTCGCTACACTCTCATTAACATCTGCTAACCATGTGAATGTGACCAATGCATTCAGATTTGATGAACAGAGTGAGAGACCAAGAAGGAAGAGCAGACTGCTATAGACAGAACTGAATCAACTTAAAACTAATTTTATTTGTCACATGTTATGTAAAAAACAGATGTAGACTAAGAGTGAAATGCTTGAAGAATCAAAAAGAGCTGGAGTGGAAGGCGGAGAAAAAGGTGAGGCGGAGAAAAATAAGCTGGAGCTGGGGGGAAAAGGAGATGAGGAAAGAGAAAGAACTCCTGGAGCAGGTGAGGCTGGAATCCAGAAGAAAGGAGCACAGGAAGAAAGCAGAGGCAACCAGAATGGAAGAGGAGCATTACCAGTGGGCTGGTTTCTTTAGTGATTTGAGGAAGCAGCACAGAAGCAAGCATCTGTGGAAGTTGGAGGGCAGGAGGTAGGAGTATGCCACCAAGAGGGGCTTACAGATGTTTCATAAAAATCTAGTTGTCAAGAGGACAACACACATGGCCCCAGGAAGAGTCAGCGCAAGAAGCGAGTTCAGATGAGGACACTGGCTCTGAATGGGAGAAGGAAAAGAGGAAGGAGAAGCAGAGGAAGGAAGACAATAGGTAGAGTAAAGGACAAGAAGATGGCGAAGAAGCAGGAGAAGATTATACAACTGGGGCAGGAGAGGTGTAAGGCACGCCTTGTTCCCACAAAAAAAGGTAGATTTAAGTCATTCAAAGTTTTTGACTAGGATCCATTCTCGGACAGTTGACTGGGGTGTGTCAAAATAAAAACATATTACGTACTACCATTACTTTAATATCAAGCATTCATGTATAAAAATGTATTTTTATTACAAACAAAATGTCTGTGAACTACAAAATTACTCAACCAGTTAAACCCACAACACAGAAACAGCAGTGTTTGTCAGACCATGAGAAATCCAGAAAAATCAGTCTTCTCACAGAAACGTCTGTAGCATCTGAACTATTATGACCACGCTATGGAAAGATGAGACTCTTACAAACGCGATGGTGTTTTCTGTTTTGCTCTACAACCCCCACAAGCATCACAGGACTCGTCTGATATCGTCGGTACAGCCAATCTGCCAACTTCTGTCCGTAGCGTCAGAACAGTTAGGGCTACACACGAATATGACCCCTCTTTGGAAAGGTGTCTCACGAACATGGTTGTTTTGCTCTAGGATGCCCACAAGCCTAGTCTGAAGGTAGCCCGGACCAGTTTAAAAATGGTATGGGGAAAAAAAGTGCCTAAAATAAGAGGTTGTTTTGTATAGTTTGCTGATCTATAATTCAAATTCAATGTTTTATCAAATCATTTTTGGATATTTCTTATATACCCTAAGGTCTCATAAAATTCAAAATCAAATAGCTAAATGATCCTTGGTATGACCATCTTGAAACAATTCCATATGTTAGCTTAGTAAGGATTAATATGCAGTTACTAACAGGATATAAAAATAAACACTTCCTTCATCCATGCAAAACAAACATTGTGTCTCTTTATTTTGATAAATTACAATAAATATATGAAGACATACTACTATGAAGAAGGGGGGAAAAAAGAATACTGTTGGGTGGCCTAGTTCTGTTTCCATAGGTATTGAATTCACCCCTCATATATACAAACACCCTCAGCTCGTCTCCACCACCTCTTTGTTTGTTTTCTGTCCCAAAAACACTTTTCTGTTTCTTTGAACTTGAAAAGACACAATGGGAGAGAATAATACATGTCATGTTCAGTTTGGTTAATGACATGGTAAAGTGTATTTGATTTAAGACCATTCACATTGGCTTTCAAACTAGAATGGACAAATACAATCTATGCTAAGATTAGACATGCTAAGATTAGACAAAAAGTCTAAACACATTTTAGTCAACAACAAAAGTTCAGGGTATAGCACCCAATGATGGGCAATGGGGTTGACATGATCTAGTCTGATGAACTATACCGTGGATCCCTCCAGTACATGTGGGTCTTTCTGGAGAGCATTTTATTCAGGCCTTCCTCGGACGTGTAGCCGATCCAGCAGAAGCCTCTGTGGAAGCCTGTCTCTTTGTCCTGTTAGACGATATACAGTACCAGTCAAAAGTTTGGACACCTACTCATTCATTTCTTTATTTTTACTATTTTCAACCTATTCTGCCTTGTAGAATAATAGCAAAGACATCAAAACTATGAAATAATACATATGGAATCATGTAACCACAAAAGTGCTAAACAAATCCAAATATATTTGAGATGTTAGACTCTTCAAAGTAGCCACCCTTTGCCTTGATGACAACTTTGCAAACTCTTGGCATTCTCTCAACCAGCTTCATGAGGTAGTCACCTGGAATGCATTTAAATTAACAGCTGTGCCTTGTTAAAAGTTTGTGTTATTTCTTTCCTTCTTAATGCATTTGAGCCAATCAGTTGTGTTGTGACAAGGTAGGGTTGGTAAACAGAAGATGACCTGTGGAAATCTGTTATTTGAGTCCAAATGTGAGATTTTTGGTTCCAACCGCCGTGTCTTTGTGAAATGCAGAGTAGGTGAACAGATGACCTCCGCATGTGTGGCTCCCACAGTGAAACATGGAGGTGGTGTGATGGTGCTTTGCTGGTGAGACTATCTGTGATTTATTTAGAATTTAAGGCACACTTAACCAGCATTGCTACCACAGTATTCTGTAGCGATATCCCATCCCATCTGTTTTAAGCTTAGTGAGATTATCATTTGTTTTTCAACAGGACAATGTCCCAACACACCTCCAGGCTATCTGACCAAGAAGGAGATTGATGGAGTGCTGCATCAGATGACATGGCCTCCACAATCCCCCGACCTTAACCCAACTGAGATGGTTTGAGATGAGTTGGACCGCAGAGGGAAGAAAAAGCAGCCAATAATTGCTCAGCATATGTGGGAACTCCTTCAAGACTGTTGGAAAAGCATTCGAGGTGAAGCTGGTTGAGAGAATGCCAAGAGTGTGCAAAGTTGTCATCAAGGCAAAGGGTGGCTACTTTGAAGAATCTCAAATATATTTAGATTTTTTAAAACAATTTTTGGTTACTACATGATTCCATGTGTGTTATTTCATAGATTTGATGTCTTCCCTATTATTGGTGTAGAAAATAGTACAAATAAAGAAAAACCCTTGAATGAGTAAGTGTCCAAACTTTTGACTGGTACTGTACATTGCAAGTCAAGATGGAGGTTGTGATATAGGCCAAATGAGATAAACATTGTGATATCAATGGGCTCACAGGTTTCTCAATCATTAAACAATCTGTTGAGGCCAGTGTACTTACAAAGGGAACAAGGCATTTCTTGACTTGACCAAACTGCCCAAAGTAGTCTTTCATCTCCTCTGAAAGAAAATAATGACATGTTATATTACACATTCTACCACTGTAGCTAAGCAACTAACTTAGTTATCTTTACTAAGTCTACAGTGTAACCTTACACAGACAATGCTGATAGTTAACGTGTCTGATTAATCAGACTGTAATAGCTACACAATTAATTTTTTTGAGACTAATTAAATCAGACAAGTACCTATAGTAGCCATCTCATTGACATGCAAAACCCATATCATTAGGATACAATAAGCCTGATAATTTAGCAATCAATAAAATCAATACCAAATGAACACTGTTGCAAAAATAGTGGCAGAGAAAAGCTGGTTGAGGTGAAAGTAGCACACGTGGCTAGCGCCCACAAAGTTCCCTGCCTAACAAAACATTGGCAACAGTAACTCTAATTCCGATTTTTTTTTAAACATGCTTACTGCTTGCAAGGGTCCATGGTATTTTAGACACAAACACCTCATATACCTTCTTCGACGACCCTGCCATATTATGTCCTTGGAACTCGAGCTACCTCTGACCCGAGTCATGTGACACGCGCCGTTGTCGTTTTAAAAAATATATATATATTCAGATAGGGACTTAAAAATCACCTAAAGTTCAGATCTCTTTTACAAATAATAAAATTCAAATAATAATAAAATAAAAACGTTATAAATATTTAACAAAATGTTATGTTTTGCAATGTTTGGCTTATTTGTAAAAAAAAATATTTACAAAATATTTTTAAAATAAATAGTTGAAAGGTTATTTTTCAGATGCATTTAGAACTTCAAATTCTAGAACTTCAAATTCTTCCAGCGAAGAAATCCTCCACCTGACTTTAGCGGTGTCATTGTCTTTTCGAAAATGGTCAAACATGAGTGTTTCCAATATAGCTTACAACGAATATTTGTAATGTTAATGTAAACAGCGGAACCCTATCTCTCCAAATGCTAACGTATTGGCCAGCTAGCTTTGCCGGCTTCGATAACTACCAAAGATTGACACTGTCAGAGATTGCCTACATATATACAATGAACATGTAAAAAGTTAATGAATGTGCTATAAAACATAGTCAAGCCAACTTCTGGATAAATTGCAGTGCATATCATGTGGAACAAGTTTACACAGCTACCCACCTTTGCCTAGGTGTGTCTCTGACTATGATTGATAATGTCAAAAGCTGCACAGAATTCTAACAAGATTGATCGATTGATGGATCGCATCCAACTTTTAGCTGCATACACCGCCACCTACTATACTGGTATTGAGCCAGTTCACGGCCTACCTACATTATATTCTTAGATACAATAATACAACATTGGGAAAAGGAAAATTACCCTACCACGTATTAGCCCTCTGAAAAACCCACCAACTATTCAACCCTACCCAGTCCTACTCCAGACCAATGGTCTGAAAAGACATATCACTACCACTCAACACCCTGCAGCTGCAATCCCAAATACCTCTCTGCCACTACAACCTGTATTTTCTTTGGCTTTCAATTCATTTCTGCAGTACAATTAACAACCATATCTTTAAATCTTTAAAAAACCCACCTTAATGATCACTCTCTTTTGATCTCTGACTATGTAACCGATGTGAAATGGCTAGTTAGTTAGAGGGGTGCGCGCTAATAGCGTTTCAATCGATGACGTCACTTGCTCTGAGACCTTGAAGTAGTTGTTCCCCTCTGCAATGGCCGAACCTTTCGTGGCGTGATGGGTATCGATGCTTCGAGGTTGGCTGTTGTCGATGTGTGCAGAGGGTCCCTGGTTCGAACCCAGGTAGGGGTGAGGAGAGGAGAGGGGCGGAAGCTATACTGTTACACCTACTCACAGGAATCCTCTCAGGAACCCTCACCCTTTACACGTCTTCCTCTACCACTCTCTTCACTGCTTCTGCATACAACACTTTCTGTACTACTCTAACCCTGGTAACCTCAATCTGCCATTCTCTCACCGGACACTTCCGATCTCCAGCCTCATGATCACCCCCACAACTAACACACATAACTTTCTCCCCCGGTACCACACATTCCCTCCTGCACACTTCTCACATCTAGGCATCTCCCTCCTACACACTGCTACAATATGACCATAACCTTGACACCTAAAACCCCGTAATATTCTCAGAACATAAACTCTCACAGGATAACTGACACTTCCTTATCTGGTAACGACTCTACATCAAAACTCAGCATGACAGATAATGTCTACTCCGTTTCCCCATTGGATACGTCTCATCAAGCTGCGGGTGTCACAGATACCGGGAATCTTCGTTATCACTCCTTTCAACTGCTCGCAATTCTTGTCCCTAATCTCATTATCCGGAGCGCCCTCTCACTCTGGGTTGAGGAAACACAATAAATCATCAGGAGTCCATTCTGAGTGACCTTCACCAACTCAACAGTCCCCAACCTCTCCTCCACTCAACCTGACGCCACATATGGATCAACCAAACAGCAAGGATCCATTCTCTGAACAAATCTCACTCCCACTGGTCCAAAGTCATCCTTATCATCCTTAGAACGAGGCCAGAACTCGCAGCAGGTACTTCCCCCTCACTCTTAATAAGGACTACTGGAGCATGTATCCCTGTTTTTCCACTTGACGCCTACCTTCCTCACCTCAGAACCTCCCTCTACACTCAACTTCTTCTCAGTATTCATCACTGCACCTCCCACCACATGTATTTGATCTTCACTCCTGTCCCATTTCCTCCTCAAGCTCTTCCAAAAGTTCGGTGCAATCCTCCATTCCATATTCACTCAAAAAATATTCTTGCCCATGATGTGTAGTCCCCCACTCCATGTTTATTCATAATATACTCCACTTTCTGCCTTATTTCCTTTTCCGCCATCTTCCCCACCGTGGCCTTCGTCCAACGCCCCGACCACCTCTACACCATCTTCCTTCTGCAAGGGAGGGTCTTGCCCTTCCTCCATTGATTGATTGTTATTTTGCTGTTTGTTTAAAAGTTCTCTGAATTTGACTCTAATATAGTATCTAAGTGTGACTAGATAATTGTGAATTTCTAAGACACACACACACAGTTTACTTTGCGATCTGCTTCAGTCAGTGTCATGTAAAAATACACTGAACAAAAATATCAACGCAACATGTAAAGTGTTGGTCCCATGTTTCATGAGCCATATGCACAAAAAGCTTACTTCTCTCAAATTTTGTGCACAATTGTTTACATCCCTGGTAGTGAGCATTTCTCCTTTGCCAAGATAATCCATCCATCTGACAGGTGTGGCATATCAAGAAGCTGATTATTATACAGGTGCACCTTGTGCTGGGGATAATAAAAGGCCACTCTAAAATGTGTAGTTTGGTCATAAAACACAACTCCACAGATGTTTCAAGTTTTGAGGGAGCATGCAATTAGCATGCTGACTACAGGAATGTCCACCAGAGCTGTTGCCAGAGAATTGAATGTTAATTTCTCTACCATAAGCCAATGTCATTTTATAGAATTTGTACATCCAACCGGCCTCACAACCACAGACCACATGTATGGTGTCGGGTGGGCGAGCGGGTTGCTGATGTCAACATTGTGAACACAATTGCATTCTATCAATGGTAATTTGAATGAACAGAGATACTGTGACAAAATCCTGAGGCCTTGTGCCATCCTTGTGCCATTCATCTGCCGCCATCACCTCATGTTTCAGCATGATAATGCATGGCCCCATGTCGCAAGAATCTGTACACAATTCCTGGAAGCTGAAAATGACATGCATACTCACCAGGCATGTCACCCATTGAGCATATTTGGGATGCTCTGGATCTACGGATCTACGTGTACGACAGCGTGTTCCAGTTCGCGTCAATATATATATTAATATATATAATATAATATATTTAATTTAATATATTATATAATAATATGCTCTCTCTTCGTCCGCCCACGTGTTCTCGCACACCCCGAGAGCTTCTGGTCAGCGGGGTGGTGGCACCGGGATCCTCATCTCTCCCAAGTGGTCATTCTCTCTTTCTCCCCTTACCCATCTGTCTATCGCCTCCTTTGAATTCCATGCTGTCACAGTTACCAGCCCTTTCAAGCTTAACATCCTTATCATTTATCGCCCTCCAGGTTCCCTCGGAGAGTTCATCAATGAGCTTGATGCCTTGATAAGCTCCTTTCCTGAGGACGGCTCACCTCTCACAGTTCTGGGCGACTTTAACCTCCCCACGTCTACCTTTGACTCATTCCTCTCTGCCTCCTTCTTTCCACTCCTCTCCTCTTTTGACCTCACCCTCTCACCTTCCCCCCTACTCACAAGGCAGGAAATACGCTCGACCTCATCTTTACTAGATGCTGTTCTTCCACTAACCTCATTGCAACTCCCTCCAAGTCTCCGACCACTACCTTGTATCCTTTTCCCTCTCGCTCTCATCCAACACTTCCCACACTGCCCCTACTCGGATGGTATCGCGCCGTCCCAACCTTCGCTCTCTCTCCCCGCTACTCTCTCCTCTTCCATCCTATCATCTCTTCCCTCTGCTCAAACCTTCTCCAACCTATCTCCTGATTCTGCCTCCTCAACCCTCCTCTCCTCCCTTTCTGCATCCTTTGACTCTCTATGTCCCCTATCCTCCAGGCCGGCTCGGTCCTCCCCTCCCGCTCCGTGGCTCGACGACTCATTGCGAGCTCACAGAACAGGGCTCCGGGCAGCCGAGCGGAAATGGAGGAAAACTCGCCTCCCTGCGGACCTGACATCCTTTCACTCCCTCCTCTCTACATTTTCCTCTTCTCTCTCTGCTGCTAAAGCCACTTTCTACCACTCTAAATTCCAAGCATCTGCCTCTAACCCTAGGAAGCTCTTTGCAACCTTCTCCTCCCTCCTGAATCCTCCTCCCCCTCCTCCTCCCTCTCTGCAGATGACTTCGTCAACCATTTTGAAAAGAAGGTGGACGACATCCGATCCTCGTTTGCTAAGTCAAACGACACCGCTGGTTCTGCTCACACTGCCCTACCCTGTGCTCTGACCTCTTTCTCCCTCTCTCTCCAGATGAAATCTCGCGTCTTGTGACGGCCGGCCGCCCAACAACCTGCCCGCTTGACCCTATTCCCTCCTCTCTTCTCCAGACCATTTCCGGAGACCTTCTCCCTTACCTCACCTCGCTCATCAACTCATCCCTGACCGCTGGCTACGTCCCTTCTGTCTTCAAGAGAGCGAGAGTTGCACCCCTTCTGAAAAAACCTACACTCGATCCCTCCGATGTCAACAACTACAGACCAGTATCCCTTCTTTCTTTTCTCTCCAAAACTCTTGAACGTGCCGTCCTTGGCCAGCTCTCCCGCTATCTCTCTCAGAATGACCTTCTTGATCCAAATCAGTCAGGTTTCAAGACTAGTCATTCAACTGAGACTGCTCTTCTCTGTATCACGGAGGCCCTCCGCACTGCTAAAGCTAACTCTCTCTCCTCTGCTCTCATCCTTCTAGACCTATCGGCTGCCTTCGATACTGTGAACCATCAGATCCTCCTCTCCACCCTCTCCGAGTTGGGCATCTCCGGCGCGGCCCACGCTTGGATTGCGTCCTACCTGACAGGTCGCTCCTACCAGGTGGCGTGGCGAGAATCTGTCTCCTCACCACGCGCTCTCACCACTGGCGTCCCCCAGGGCTCTGTTCTAGGCCCTCTCCTATTCTCGCTATACACCAAGTCACTTGGCTCTGTCATAACCTCACATGGTCTCTCCTATCATTGCTATGCAGACGACACACAATTAATCTTCTCCTTTCCCCTTCTGATGACCAGGTGGCGAATCGCATCTCTGCATGTCTGGCAGACATATCAGTGTGGATGACGGATCACCACCTCAAGCTGAACCTCGGCAAGACGGAGCTGCTCTTCCTCCCGGGAAGGACTGCCCATTCCATGATCTCGCCATCACGGTTGACAACTCCATTGTGTCCTCCTCCCAGAGCGCTAAGAACCTTGGCGTGATCCTGGACAACACCCTGTCGTTCTCAACTAACATCAAGGCGGTGGCCCGTTCTTGTAGGTTCATGCTCTACAACATCCGCAGAGTACGACCCTGCCTCACACAGGAAGCAGCGCAGGTCCTAATCCAGGCACTTGTCATCTCCCGTCTGGATTACTGCAACTCGCTGTTGGCTGGGCTCCCTGCCTGTGCCATTAAAGCCCTACAACTCATCCAGAACGCCGCAGCCCGTCTGGTGTTCAACCTTCCCAAGTTCTCTCACGTCACCCCGCTCCTCCGCTCTCTCCACTGGCTTCCAGTTGAAGCTCGCATCCGCTACAAGACCATGGTGCTTGCCTACGGAGCTGTGAGGGGAACGGCACCTCGGTACCTCCAGGCTCTGATCAGGCCCTACACCCAAACAAGGGCACTGCGTTCATCCACCTCTGGCCTGCTCGCCTCCCTACCACTGAGGAAGTACAGTTCCTGCGCAGCCCAGTCAAAACTGTTCGCTGCTCTGGCCCCCCAATGGTGGAACAAACTCCCTCACGACGCCAGGACAGCGGAGTCAATCACCACCTTCCGGAGACACCTGAAACCCCACCTCTTTCAGGAATACCTAGGATAGGATAAAGTAATCCTTCTCACCCCCCTTAAAAGATTTAGATGCACTATTGTAAAGTGGCTGTTCCACTGGATGTCTTAAGGTGAACGCACCAATTTGTAAGTCGCTCTGGATTAGAGCGTCTGCTAAATGACTTATAAATATCCAGCTACTTTGCACAGCCATTGAAGAGGAGTGGGACAACATTCCACAGGCCTGAATCAACAGCCTGATCAACTCTATGTGAAGGAGATGTCACGCTGTATGATGCAAATGTTGGTCACACCAGATTCTGACTGGTTTTCTGATCCACGCCCTACTGTGACCAATGGCACAATGTTACGGATACAAGTATCCTGTGTGTGTGTTCTTTTCTCTCCTTCTCCCCTCACAGGTGAAAATCATCACTCCCCAATCAGTCAACAATCAATCATCAATCAGAAGACACACCTCCTCCTGTTTCCTACCCTATCATAGTTCCTTTCCCTTGGTTTAAAAACCCTGTCAGTTGTTTGCTCTAGAGCTCAATCTCTCTGTAAATGCCATGTCTGTCGGTCTCTGTGTTTCACGCTCTCTTTGTGTATTGACCTCTCTTTTGTTTGAGCACCTCCAAATTACCACTCCATCACATGTGAGTATTGTTTTGGTTATGGTGTTTGTTTGTTTGCTGGTGGGAAAAGGGGAAACCAAGAGAAGTCGCCCATGGGCATACACTACCAGTAGGTAAACTTTGTTAAATACACTAGTTAGAACTGCGCGGACCACCCACTGTATTTTTGGTTAGTTAGTTAGCTGTTGTTAAAATAGGCTAGTCTAGCTTAGGGGTGTTTTTGAATACTTATTGTTTCTTTCCATGGGTCCAGCTCAGCCCCTTTTCCTGCTCCCCCCATTACCGTGTGTTTATTAATAAACCTTGAGTTTGACGGTAAATTTCAGTAGTCGTGGTTATTTCGTTCTCACTTTTACTTTGTCACAATTATAATTTGCATGAGTTATGTTACGGGTCTCATTACCATCCCCCCCCCCCCCCCCCCCCCCCTAGACTGTCGGGCCAAAAGGGATTCGTAACACACAACAATGGGCCTTGATCTCATCACTGCATCTCTGTGCAATCAAGTTACCGTAGATAAAATGCAATTGTGTGCGTTGTCTGTAGCTTATGCCTGCCCTAACCAATAACCCACCGCCACCATGGGGCACTCTGATCTCAACATTGACATCAGCAAACCGTTCGCCTACACATCATACATGCTGTCTGCCATTTTGCTCGGTACAGCTGAAACCGGGATTAATCCTTGAACACACTTCTCCAGCGAACCAGTGGTCATCGACGGTGAGCATTTGCCCACAAAAGTCGGTGAAGACCCTGGTGAGGACGAAGAGCTTTCCTGAGACGGTTTCTGGAAGTTTGTGCAGAAATTCTTCAGTTGTGCAAACCTACAGTTTTGTTAGCTGTATTGAGTGGCTGGTCTCAGATGATGCTGCAAGTGAAGAAGTCGGATGTGGAGGTCATGTACTGGCGTGGTTACACGTGGTCTACTGTTGTGAGGCCAGTTGGACATTCTGTCAAATTCTCTAAAACTACATTGGAGGTGGCTTATGGTAGAGAAATTAACTTTACATTCTCTGGCAACAGCTCTAATGGACATTCCTACAGTCAGCATGTCAATTGCACGCTCCCTCAACTTGAGTCATCTGTGGCATTGTGTTTTGTGGCAACTGTACATTTTGGTGGCCTTTTATTGTCCCCAGCACAAGTTGCACCTGTATAATGATCATGCTGTTTAATCAGCTTCTTGATATTTTCCACACCTTTCAAGTGGATGGATATCTTGGCAAAGGAGAAATGCTCACCAACAGGGATGTAAACCAATTTGAACCCAACTTGCACGTTTGATTTACTCAATTCAATCAAAGGACTATATTTGATAATTATCTTTTATTTCTTTGTATTTGAAAAAATCTGATTTTGAAGGTTGTATTTTAAAGGTGAAAATCATAGACACCCTATGTAATCAATTGACTTGAATGGGTAACATTAACTTTAGATGCGGCAGTCTGCTGCACCTGAAGCTGTGGAAGACCATCGTCCAAGAACTGCCAGAACTGCTCTATTTGTTTTTTAGTTAAAAAAGAAAAGCGTCTGAGATTCTCATTGTAATGAAATACAACACAATTATTATCTGTTTGCTTCCCCATAGGAAGACTGGCTCGAGGATCAGGGAGCCCAAGAGACTGTTGAAGCTTTGCTAGGTGACCATAGAGTGACCCTTGTCGTCTAACTGCTACAGTACACTTCAATCAGAAGACACACCTGCTGAGAAATCAGTTAATACCACACCCAACCTCATTTCAAACCGAGCCAACCTAGCAGACATGTAGAGTGACAACCTGTCGCAGGCCTTTGGGAGTATCTCCTTACTGTAGGTAGAGGTAAATGAGCTTTGTGGTGAGGTGACAGTTCTGAGGCAGGATAAGGAAGAGCTAAGAGAGAAACTGGAAATGGTCAAGTGCATCATGAGGAGAGTGGTAGCTGAGCTACAAAGGGAGTTGTCAGCAGTCATAGAATGGCTACAACACAGCGACACAACCATCCACACTTTAAAGAACAACTGGAGCCTACCACAACCCTCACTACCACACCCTCACATCGACAGTACAACCGCTTCTCATAGTGAACCTCCAGAACTCCTACAGGCTCAGCGTAAGTAAACAGACCCAAAACAACTCCTCCTCCCACACCAGCACATTCCCCTCATAAGAGAGGTCTGACGAGACCTCTTCAAGATCCTAACATCTCAGCCCCAGAGCACCAGTGTCAGCGGAGCCATGCTGGGATCTTCAGGAGAGAAGAACACAATGAAAGGCCACCTGCGGTCCCCACCCCACTCTATCCGAAGAACATCACTTCAGACACAGCAGCACACAGGGAGAGCACCCTATGGCCTTCATTTTATGTGACACCAATGGGACGTTTCTCAGAGAGAAACTGCTATTCCCTGGCATGTCAGTCAGAATGCTATGGTGCACAAAAGCAGCAAGTGCCTTAAAGTCTGTCAAGCAACAAATTAAATGGGGCCAAACATATTATAATTCAAGCAGGTACTAATGTTTGATGGCAATGAGAGGACATGTAGCTCCTGCAATGCAGCAAGTTGCAGCCAGCGCTGCAGGGAGATTTCCTAACACCAAAATCTCTATGTCCACCCTGCTGCTGCGTGGAGATGTGCCCTTCCACATTATTCAGAACAACAATGCTGAGCTGTCTAGAGGCTGTGCTCTCTTGGGCAATGTTTACCTAGCGAACCACTGTGACATTCACCCACAGCTGAACAAACAGGGTGTCAAGGTGTTTGCTAGGAAACTGAAAAAAAACTACCCTGGAACAAAGCAAAAACCAAAATAAGAGGAACTCTGCCATACATATTTTCAAGCATGGTAGTGGCTGCATCATGTTATGGGTATCGTACATCCTCCAAGGTCACGACCACCAGCACTTTTGATGATACAGCAGTAGAATTACAAGGATATAACGTCTACAGAAAAGACCGGAATGTCTATGGGGGAGCTGTATATATTCAGAGCCATATTCGTGTAAAGCTCAGAGAGAATCTCATTACGAATTAAGTAAAGTGCTGTGGTTGCAGATTCACCTGCCTCCTCTGAAGCCTCTTCTTTTCGGGTGCTGCTATAGGCTGCCAAGTGCAAACTGTCAGTATCTGGAGAATGTGTGTGATGTTAGATAAGTTCTCTGATGCGAACAGAGAAATGTATTATCTTGTTGACTTGAACATTGACTGGTTATCGTCTAGTTGTCCTCTCAAGAGGAAGCGTCTTACTGTGACTAATGCCTCTAACATGACCCAGATTATCACTAGTGTATAACTATAGTGTTGGATCTGTGACATCCTCTTGTATTGATAATATCCCAGTGATCTGTCTCAATATGTTCCCGGGATTCCTCCAATGGCATTGAGGAGTACACCACTTCTGTCATTGGCTTCATCAATAAATGCATCGATGACGTCGTCCTCACAGTGACAATACATGCATACCCAAACCAGAAGCCATGGATTACAGGAACATCCACACTGAGCTAAAGCTGCCGCTTTCAAGGAGCGGGACTCAAACCCGGAAGCTTATAAGAAATCCCGCTATGCCCTCCGCCGAACCATCAAACAGGCAAAGCGTCAATACGGGACCAAGATCGAGTTGCACTACACCGGCTCTGACGCTTGTAAGATGTGGCAGGACCTGCAAACTATTACAGACTACAAAGGGAAGCACAACCAAGAGCTGCCCAGGGACACAAGCCTACTGTACGATCTAAACTACTTATATAATCGTTTCAAGGCAAAGAACAATGAAACATGCATGAGAGCACCAACTGTACCCGAAGACTGTGTGATCACGCTCTCTGCTGCCGATGTGAGTAAGACCTTTAGACAGGTCAACATTCACAAGACTGCAGGGCCAGACTGATTGCCAGGCCTGTACTGCGAGCATGCACTGACCAACTAGCAAAGTGTCTTCACTGACATTTTCAACCTCTCCCTGTCCGAGTCTGTAATACCAACATCTTTTAAGCAGACCACGATAGTGCCTGTGCCCAAGAACACTAAGGTAACCTTCCTAAATGACTACCGAACTGTAGCATTCACGTCCGTAGCCATAATGTGCTTTGAAAGGCTGGTCATGGCTCACATCAACACCATCATCCCAGAAACCCTAGACCCAATCCAATTTGCATACCACCCCAACAGATCCACAGATGATGCAGTCTCTATTGCACTCCACACTGCCCTTTCCCACCTGGACAAAAGGAACACCTATGTGAGAATGCTATTCATTGACTACAGCTCAGCATTCAATCCCATAATGCCCTCAAAGCTCTTCAATAAGCGAAGGACCCTAGGACTAAAAACCTCCCTCTGCAACTGGATCCTGGACTTCCTGACGGGCCGCCCCCAGGTGGTGAGGGTAGGTAACAACACATCCGCCACGCTGATCCTCAACACAGGGGCCCCTCCTGTACTCCCTGTTCACTCATGACTGCACAGCCAGGCTGTGACACAACAGTGGTAGGCGTGATCACTGACAACATCACAGCCTATAGGGAGGAGGTCAGAGACCTGGCAGTGTGGTGCCAGGACAACAACCTCTCCCACAACGTGATCAAGACAAAGATGATTGTGGACTACAGGAAAAAGAGGACCGAGCATGCCCCCATTCTCATCGACGGGGCTGCAGTGGAGCAGGTTGAGGGCTTCAAGTGCCTTGGTGTCCACATCACCAATAAATAAACATGGTCCAGGCACACCATGATAGTCATGAAGCGGGCACGACAAAACCTATTCCCTCTCAGGAGACTGAAAAGATTTGGCATGGGTCCTCAGATCCTCAAAAGGTTCTACAGTTGCACCATCTAGAGCATCCTGACTGGTTGCATCACTGCTCAGCCTCTGACCGCAAGGCACTACAGAGGGTAGTGCAAACGAAGGGGCCATGCTTCCTGCCATCCAGGACTTCCTGCCATCCAAGACTATACCATACGGTGTCAGAGGAAGGCCCTAAAAAGTGTCAAAGACTCGAGCCACCCTAGTCATAGACTGTTCTCTCTGCTACCACATGGCAAGCGGCACCGGAGCTCCAAATCTAGGTCCAAGAGGCTTCTAAACAGCTTCTACCTCCAAGCTATAAGACTCCTGAACATCTAGTCAAATGGCTACCCAGACTATTTGCACCCCCCCTCCCCTCCACACCACTGCCACTTTCTGTTGTCATCTATGCATGATCACCTACATGTACATTCTACCTTAACTAACCGGTGCCCCCGCACATTGACTCTGTACCGGCACCCCCCTGTATATATATATATATTTTTTTTTACTGCTGCTCTTTAATTACTTATTTTATCTCTTATTCTTATCCGTATTTTTTTTTAACTGCATGGTTGGTTAGGGGCTCGTAAGTAAGCATTTCACTGTAAGGTCTACACCTGTTGTATTCAGCGCATGTGACTAATACAATTTGATTTAATTTGCTCTATATCAGTTCCCATTGGCTGTAGTTGTCACGACTTCCGCCGAGGTCGGTCCCTCCTTGTTCGGGCGACGTTCGGAGGTTGACCTCACTGCTAAAGGGGGTCCATTTCGGTTGCAGTGGTCACCTAAGGGCTCTGTTTACCGCGGTGCCCATGCTTGCCCATCCGGATACTCTTTGGAGGTCATGGTGGAGGTGGACGCGTCCGAGGCTGGGATAGGAGCCGTGCTCTCTCAGCGCTTGGGCACGCAGCCGAAGCTCCGTCCCTGTGCCTGCTTCTTGAAGAGGCTCAGCCCGGCGGAGCGAAACTATGATGTGGGGCTGGGAGTTTTTGGCTGTCGTCAAAGCGTTGAAGACGTGGAGACATTGGCTTGGGGGGGCTAAACACCCTTTTCTCATCTGTACTGACCACCACAACCTGGAGTACATCCGGGCAGCGAGGAGACTGAGTCCTCGTCAGGCAAGATGGGCCATGTTTTTCACCTGTTTTGTTTTCACCCTTTCTTACAGACCAGGTTCCAAGAATGTGATGGCAGACTCACTGTCCCGGCTGTATGACACACCTCCTGCCTAGTGGCGCCGGTAGTATGGGAGCTGGATGCGGACATTGAGCAGGCGTTACGTGCCGAGCCCGCTCCTCTCCAGTGTCCCACTGGGCGTCTGTATGTTCCGTCTGTTGTCTGTGACTGGCTGATCTATTGGGCTCACACGTCACCCTCTGGTCATCCAGGGATTGGTCGGACAGTGCACTGTTTGAGTAGGATGTACTGGTGGTCCACCTTGGCTATGGACGTGAGGGTTTATGTTTCCTCCTGCTCGGTGTGCACCCAGTGAAAGGCTCCTAGGCACCTGCCCAGAGGTAAGCTACATCCCTTACCAGTTCCACAACGGCCTTGGTCGCACCTGTCGATTGATTTTCTTACCGATCTCCCCCATCACAATGTAACACCACGATCCTGTTCATTGTGCATAGTTTCTCTAAGTCCTGCCGTCTGCTCCCTCTGCCCGGTCTCCCTACGGCCCTACAGACTGCAGAGGCCTTGTTTACGCACGTCTTCCGGCACTACAGAGTGCCTGAGGGTCTGGAGTTCACTTCGAGGGTCTGGAGGGCATTCATGGAACGTCTGGGGGTTTCACCCCGAGAGTAATGGGCAGGTGGAGAGAGTGAACCAGGATGTGGGTAGGTTTCTGTGGTCTTATTGCCAGGACAGGCCGGGTGGAGTGGGCGGCGGTTGTGCCATGGGCCGAGATTGCTCAGAACTCGCTCCGCCACTCCTCCACTAACCTCTCCCCATTCCAGTGTGTACAGGGGTACCTGCCAGTTCTGGTGCCTTGGCATCAGAGTCAGACCGAGGCTCCTGCGGTGGACGACTGGTTCAGGCACGCGGTGGGACGCCGCCCATGTTCACCTCCAGCGGGCCGTCACCGAAGTGAGGCCCCGGTGATCGCACCGGGTCTGGCTCTCGACCTGAAACCTGCCCCTCCGCCTGCGCTGCTGGAAGCTGGGCCGGAGGTTTGTGGGGCCATTTAAAGTCCTGAGGAGACTGAACGAGGTTAGTTACAGGTTACAGCATCCCCCCAATTACTGTATTAACCCCTCGTTCCATGTGTCTCTCCTCAGGCCGGTGGTGGCTGGCCCGCTCCAGGAGTCTGAGGTGACATCGAGGGGGGCCCCGGCGTACTCCGTTCGCTCCATACTGGATTCGAGGCCTCTGGCGAGAGGCCTTCAGTACCTCGTGGAGTGGGAAGGGTACTGTCTGGAGGAGAGGTGCTGGGTCCTGGTGGAGTATGTTTTGGACCCTTCAATGCTGCGGGAGTTCCACCGTCTCCGGACTGATCACCCTGCGCCTCGCCCTCCGGGTCGTCCCCGAGGCCGATGTTGGCGCGCTGCTGGAGTCGCGCGTCAAGGGGGGGTACTGTCACGACTTCCGCCGAGGTCGGTCCCTCTCCTTGTTCGGGTGACTTTCGGTGATCGACGTCACCGGTCTTCTAGCCATCGCCGATCCACCTTTAATTTTCCATTTGTTTTGTCTTGTTTTCCCGCACACCTGGTTTGCATTCCTTCATTACTCGTCTTGCATATAACCCTCTGTTTCCCCCCATGTCCGTGTGTGGAATTGTTATTTGTAAATGTATGTGTACTCCAGGCTGGTTTGCGCCGGGTTATTGTAACCCGTGTGTGTTTAGTTTTCTGAGTACCGTTGTCACGTCCTGACCTTAGTTCCTTTGTTATGTCTTTGTTTTAGGTTGGTCAGGGCGTGAGTTGGGGTGGGTAGTCTATGTTCGTATTTCTATGTTGCGTATATGTGTTTGGCCTGGTATGGTTCTCAATCAGAGGCAGGTGTCTTTCGTTGTCTCTGATTGAGAATCATACTTAGGTGGCCTTTTCCCACCTGTGTTTTGTGGGTGATTATTTTCTGTTCAGTGTTTTTCCATTCACTGTACAGGACTGTTCATTTGTCATTTTTTTTTGTTGCTTTGTTCAGTTATTTTATTAAAAACATGGACACTTACCACGCTGCACATTGGTCGTCCTCTTCTTCCACCTTCAACCGTGTTTTGTTCGCCTCAATAAAGGGCTCTGTTTGCTACCCATTTCTGCTCTCCTGCACCTGACTTCCCTGCAGCCAGGTACGCACTCCTTTACAGTAGTGAAGTGACCATAACACTGTGGCAATAACAAGCAAAGCCAAAGTACCAAAGGTAGGGCCTAAAGTTATTTTTAAGAGCAAAATGTTTTCTCAGGACTCTTGTTAATTATGTAAAACCATTTATGTTGGTCTGTGTATGAGGAGAATCCAAAAGCAGCACTTAGAGTATTTGTACAATTATTCTTGCCAATTGTTGACAAACAATTAAGAAACTAACAGTAAGATGATAGATTTAAAAATTGTATTCAACAAAATTATGCAAAAAAAGGTGTAAAAGTCTTCTCAGCTGAATGGTTGACATACTGTCAATTAAGAAAGTATGACTAAACTTAACAACAAAATAAGAAGTTTTCTTACTAAAACAAGAAATTACATTTGAAAAAAACTATCAAAAAATACTTTAAGAGCACCTTTAATTATATTATGGGCAGAGAACACAATTAATTGTTAATTGCAGTTGATCAGTCATTTATAACAAAGCCTTTTGATAGAGCCAATAATTTCAATGACTATTTCACCGGTAAAGTGTAACGTAGTGGGTGAGAAGTCTTAAACTGTCCAGCAAAACCCACGAAATGGGAAACACACGTAACCCAGACTTGCACACAAGTTACACAAAACAATGCACAAAGAGCAGGCGGGCCTACTGGTAAATAAGGGGAAAAAGGATCAGTGGCAGCTTCCGAACAGGAAGGGGAGCCACCATCAGGAGTCGTGACATAAAGTGGACAAACAGAAGTGAAATGACTATTGAACAGTGATTGCTGTTTTTGAATTTGGTCAAGTTTGTGTGGAAGAGGTGGAATCATTTATCCATCAATAATGATAAGCCACCAGGTATAGACAACCTAGATGGAGAAACTATTAACAATGGTAGCAGACTGTATTGCCACCCCTATTTGTCATGTCTTCAACCAAAGCATAGAAGAGTGTGTCATCAGGTGTGGTATGAAGCTAAAGTTATTCCTCTACCTAAAAATAGAGCCAGCAAAGGATGCTTTACTAACAGCCGCCCAATCAGTTTGCTGCCTGTTCTTAGTTAACTGATGGAAATAATTGTGTTGGAACAAATACAATGCTACTTTTTAAGGAAAAAGTTTAATACTGACTTTCAGCATGCGTATAGGGAAGGGCACTCAACTTGAACTGCACTGACACATGGCTGATGATTGGCTAAAATAAATGGACTATATTTTGTTATTGGAAAAAACAATCTCTAGTTATGGCTTTACATCACCTGCCATCACATGGTTGGAGAGTTACTTATCCAATAGATCTCAAGAGAGTAGTCTTCAATGGAAGCTTCTCTAAGATTAGCTCTCTACAGTGCGGAATGCCTCAGGGTAGTTCCTTGGGCCGTCACTCTTTATTTTTTTACAAATGATTTGCTACTTGTCTTACAAGAAGCTAAAATGACTATGTATGCTAATGATTGCACACACTACACATCAGCACCTACAGCCAGTGAGCTCACTGAGACTCTTAGCAAGGAGTTACAGTCAGTGTCAGAATGGGCAATTAACAGTAAACTGGTCTTGAATACATCTAAAACCAAAAGCATTGTATTCCGTTCAAAGCATTCTCTTCGACATTAAACGTTTTGAAGAAGCTGAACTCATAGCAGTAATATTGGATGGTCAGTTATATTGACAAAGTTGTGAAGATGGGTTTTATAACTTTTTACACAGATCAACTGTACTAGTTGTTCAGGCTTTGATCTTGTCCCATCTTGATTACTGTCCGGTAAAATCGTCAGGTGCAACAAAGGAAGACCTAGTAAAGCTGCAGCTGGCTCAAAACAAAGCATCACATCTTGCCCTTAACTGCACACACAAAACTAACAACAACATGCTTGATAGTCTCATGGTTGAAGGTTGAGGAGGAATTGAGTACCCCTCTTCTAGTCTTTTTAAGAAACATATTTGTGTGTTAAATGCCTAATCACTTGTATTATTCATTTGCATACACTTCAGACATACCCCACCAGACATGGCACTATGTGTTTCTTCACGGTACCCAAAACAGAATTAATGCGGAGATCAGTTATGTATAGAGCCATGTCATCGCGGAATGCTCTGCCACCAGAGGTTACTCAGGCAAAAAGAAAGTTTAGCTTAAAAAAAAACAGATATACATCTTGTATCACTGCGTCTCTTTCTAAAGATCTAATTTAACTGTGTGTGTGTGTGTGTGTGTGTGTGTGTGTGTGTGTGTGTGTGTGTGTGTGTGTGTGTGTGTGTGTGTGTGTGTGTGTGTGTGTGTGTGTGTGTGTGTGTGTGTGTGTGTGTGTGTGTGTGTGTGTGTGTGTGTGTGTGTGTGTGTGTGTGTGTGTGTGTGTACATACAGACATACATACATACATACATACATACAGACATACATACATACATACATACATACATACATACATACATACATACATACATACATACATACATACATACATACATACATACATACATACATACTGTCATGACTGTCCTGACTGTCCTGATCAGGTCAGGTTAAAGGAGACCACAACCCTACAGATTATCTCTCAACCCCAACAGAGGAGGAGAGATCTAGGGGTCTGAAGATGTGAGGGGTTTTATGGCCCCTGGTAAATCTCAGGCCACAGACAAATTCCTTTGTCCTGTTACTATGGAGAACCAGCCTCAGAACATTAAACATGAAATAAAGGGACTTTGGAACAATGGTTTCTGTCAGCCACAATGGTGGTCATGACGATAGATGGAATATGAAAATGTATGTCATTTTTGTTTTGTTATTAAAGGTTAATAAATGAGGTTATTACGAAAACATTGTAATGTGAAGGGTTTTCCTAGTATATGTTAGATTTTTAGACATTGTACGTTGTGTGGAAAATATCCAAATCAAGGAGAATGTTTTGGGGAAGATGAAATGTTAAGTTAGTTGTCTAAAATTGGATTTGAGTAAAATCTGGACCTTGCCTCATTAACTTGGTACGCCCAGAGAATTGCCCTAAAGGCGGCTACGCCCACTTCTGACCCAAGGGTATAAATCCTGTGAGTATAGAATTTACAGGAGGACTATGTGACCCCAGCTGCAGCAAGGTCTAACAAAGTCAATGAACCCAGAACGCAACGCAAGTTTGAGGACAAAGAAATCCTTTTCTACCCATGCTACGGATGAGTAGCTGTGTCTAAGCGTGTGAATTCAAGTCGAACCACCTAGCCTCCATCTCCCATCGAATCGTGGTATCTAAAGGGTTTCATTCCTATGCTGTGAGCTCTGAGTTACAGAGCTGTCTGTCCTCAGAAGACCCCTTCCAGAGCAAAGGGTGAGGGAACAGACTCCTAAGCCAAAAAGGACACTGACACCGGGAGGACGAGCAGGGAGGTGCTCAGGAGAAGTGCGTCATCGAACAGCGGAAGGGTCCACGCAGAGAATCCTCGGAGATCATCCCCACGTAATTACATTATTATTCATTACATTACATTACATTATATTCTGACCCATAAGAGCGGCAGTTTGGGGCAAGGCTAGGGTTAGAATAGCATAGCTGACAAATTCACCCAAATGTATATTTCTCTTGTGTACTTTCTTTTTTCTCTCTCTTTTGAAATTCCCATTGTGGGTAACGCGCCTTAGTGTGTTGGCCCGATATACTAAATTCTAATCAATCTAATCAGCCTATAATGTGTTTTGTCTATGTGTATCTTTTATCATCATTTTAGCTTTTTAGTAAATAAATATTCAACTAAGATTGGTGTGGTACGAATTCATTGGTGGGACCCGGGTCCGTGCAGATTCACGGGCTATACGACGTTCAGAGGCAACTGGTTAATTAGCGGCTGTTGTGAAATCAATATTCTGATATTCTTTGAGTTATTTTGGGAAATAGAAACTCAATAAAAACTAGTTTTCCCATGGTGCCCCAGTTAATAATTGCTTGATTCAGTTAATCACGCAATTAGAAACTTTAATCATTCGATGAACAACAGTCGTCACATTAACTAATACAACGTCACGACAATACATACATACATACATACATACATACATACATACATACATACATACATACATACATACACACACACATACATACATACATACATACATACATACATACACACATACATACATACATACATACATACATACATACATACATACATACATACATACATACATACATACATACATACATACATACATACATACATACATACATAAACTCAACAAAAAAAGAAATGTCCTCTCACTGTCAACTGGTTTATTTTCAGCAAACCTAACGTGTAAATATTTGTATGAACATAACAAGATTCAACAACTGAGACATAAACTGAACAAGTTCCACAGACATGTGACTAACAGAAATGGAATAATGTGTCCCTGAACAAAGGGGGTGGTCAAAATCAAAAGTAACAGTCAGTACTGCAGGGCATCTCCTCCTCATGAACTGCACCAGATTTGCCCGTTCTTGCTGTGAGATGTTACCCCACTCTTCCACCAAGGCACCTGCAAGTTCCCAGACATTTCTGGAGGGAATGGCCCTAGTCCTCACCCTCTGATCCAACAGGTCCCAGACGTGCTCTATGATATTGAGATCTGGGTTCTTCGCTGGCCATGGCAGAACACTGACATTTCTGTCTTGCAGGAAATCACTCACAGAACGAGCAGTATGGCTGGTGGCATTGTCATGCTGGAGGGTCATGTCAGGATGAGCCTGCAGGAAGGGTACCAGATGAGGGAGGAGGATGTATTCCCTGTAACGCACAGCGTTGAGAATGCCTGCAATGACAACAGGCTCAGTCCGATGATGCTGTGACACACCGCCCCAGACCATGACGGACCCTCCACCTCCAAGTCAATCCCGCTCCAGAGTACATGCCTCGGTGTAACACTCAGTCCCTCGACAATAAATGCTAATCCGACCATCACCCCTGAGCACTTTTTGCCAGTCCTGTCTGGTCCAGCGACGGTGGGTTTGTGCCCATAGGCGACGTTGTTGCCGGTGATGTCTGGTGAGGACCTGCCAAACAACAGGCCTACAAGCCAGCCTCTCTCAGCCTATTGAGGACAGTCTGAGCACTGATGGAGGGATTGTGCGTTCCTAGCGTAACTCGGGCAGTTTTTGTTGCCATCCTGTACCTGAACAGGTGTGATGTTCGGATGTACCGATCCTGTGCAGGTGTTGTTACACATGGCCTGCCACTGCGATGATGATCAGCTGTCCATCCTGTCTCCCTGTAGCGCTGTCTTATCCGTCTCACAGTACGGACATTGCAATTTATTGCCCTGACCACATCTGCAGTCCTCATGCCTCCTTGCATTATGCCTAAGGCATGTTCACACAGATGAGCAGGGACATCTTTCTTTTGGTGTTTTTCAGAGTCAGTAGAAAGGCCTCTTTAGTGTCCTGTTTTCATAACTGTAACCTTAATTGCCTACCGACCCTTCCACTGGTGCATGTTCATTAATTGTTTATGGTTCATTGAACAAACATGGGAAACAGTGTTTAAACCCTTTACAATGAAGATCTGTGAAGTTATTTGGATTTTTATGAATTATATTTGAAAGATAGGGTCCTGATAAGGACTTTTTTTTTATTTCTTTTTTTGCTGAGTTTACATACATACATAGTACATACGTACATACAATGCATTCGGAAAGTATTCAGACCCCTTGACCTTTTTCCACATTTTGTTATGTTACAGCCTTATTCTAAAATTGATTTATTTTTGCAAATTAAAATAAAAAAAATAAAAAAATTATATCACATTTCCGCAAGTATGCAGACCCTAGACTCAGTTGAAGCAATCAATTTTTACATCAATTTTCACATTATTAAAGTGGCTGGAGTTGAGTCAGTATGTTGGCAGCAGCCACTCAATGTCAGTGGTGGCTGTTTAACAGTCTGATTGGCATTGCGATAGAAGCTGTTTTTCAGTATCTCGGTCCCTGCTTTAATGCACCTGTACTGACCTCGCCTTCTGGATGATAGTTGGGTGAACAGGCAGTGGCTCGGGTGGTTGTTGTCATTGATGATCTTTATGGCCTTTCTGTGACATCGGGTGGTGTAGGTGTCCTGGACGGCAGACCTCACTACTGAGTGCTTTTGGTGACAAGCCAAATTTCTTCAGCCTCCTGGGGTGGAAGAGGCGCTGCTGTATCTTCTTCACCACGCTGTCTGTGTGGGTGGACCAATTCAGTTTGTCAGTGATGTGTACGCCGAGGAACATAAAACTTACTACCCTCTCCACTTCTGTCCTGTCGATGTGGATAGGGGGTGCTCACTCTGCTGTTTCCTGAAGTCCCCGATTATCTCCTTTGTTTTGTTGACGTTGAGTGTGAGGTTATTTTCCTGACACCGCACTCCGAGGGCCCTCACCTCCTCCCTGTAGGCCGTCTCGTCGTTGTTGGTAATCAAGTCTACCACTGTAGTGTCGTCTGCAAACTTGATGATTGAGTTGGAGGCGTGCATGGCCACGCAGTCGTGGGTGAACAGGGAGTACAGGAGAGCGCTGAAAACGCACATTTGTGGGGCCCCAGTGTTGAAGATCAGCGGGGTGGAGATGTTGTTACCTACCCTCACCACCTGGGGGCTGCCCGTCAGGAAGTCCAGGAGCCAGTTGCACAGGGTGGGGTCGAGACCTTGATGACGAGTTTGGAGGGCACTGTGGTGCTAAATGCTGAGCTGTTGTCGATGAACAGCATTCTCACGTAGGTATTCCTCTTGTCCATATGGGTTAGGGCAGTGTGCAGTGTGGTTGCGATTGCGTCTTCTGTGGACCTATTGGGGCGGTAAGCAAATTGGAGAGGGTCTAGTGTGTCAGGTCGGGTGGAGGTGATATGGTCCTTGACTAGTCTCTCAACGCACTTCATGATGACGGAAGTGAGTGCTACGGGGCGGTAGTCGTTTAGCTCAGTTACCTTAGCTTTCTTGGGAACAGGAACAATGGTGGCCCTCTTGAAGCATGTGAGAACAGCAGACACAGATAAGGATTGATTGAATATGCCCGTAAACACACCAGCCAGCTGGTCTGCGCATGCTCTGAGGACACGGCTGGGCATGCCGTCTGGGCCTGCAGCCTTGCGAGGGTTAACACGTTTAAATGTTTTACTTATGTCGGCTGCAGTGAAGGAGAGTCCACAGGTTTTGGTAGCGGGCCGTGTCAGTGGCACTGTATTGTTCTCAAAGCGAGCAAAGAAGTTGTTTAGTCTGTCTGGGAGCAAGACATCGTGGTCCAAGACGGGGCTGGTTTTCTTTTTGTAATCCGTGATTGACTGTAGACCCTGTCACATACCTCTTGTGTCTGAGCCGTTGAATTGTGACTCTACTTTGTCTTTATACTGACACTTAGCTTGTTTGATTGCCTTGCGGAGGGAATAGCTACACTGTTTGTATTCGGTCATGTTTCCGGTCACCTTGCCCTGGTTAAAAGCAGTGGTTCGCGCTATCAGTGTCGCGCGAATGCTGCCATCAATCCTTGGTTTCTGATTTGGGAATGTTTTAATAGTCACTGTGGGTACGACATCGCCGACGCACTTGCTAATAAACTCGCTCACCGAATCAGCGTATTCGTCAATGTTGTTGTTTGACGCAATGCAGAACATATCCCAAATCCACGTGATCGAAGCAATCTTGAAGCGTGGAATCAGATTTGTTGAACCAGCGTTGAACAGACCTGAGCGCGGTACCTTCCTGTTTAATTTTCTGTCTATATGCTGGGAACAACAAAATGGAGTCGTGGTCAGCTTTTCCAAAAGGAGGGCGGGGGAGGGCCTTATATGCGTCGTGGAAGTTAGAATAACAATGATCCAGGGTTTTACCAGCCCTGGTAGCACAATCGATATGCTGATAGAATTTAGGGAGTCCTGTTTTCAGATTAGCCTTGTTAAAATCCCCAGCTATAATGAATGCAGCCTCAGGACATGTGGTTTCCAGTTTACATAGAGTCAAATAAAGTTTGTTCAGGGCCATCGATGTGTCTGCTTGGGGGGGAATATATGCGGCTGTGATTATAATTGAAGAGAATTCTCTTGGTAGATAATGCGGTCTAAGTCAGGTGAACAGAAGGACTTGAGTTCCTGTATGTTGTTATGATCACACCAGGTCTCGTTAACCATAAGGCATACCCCCCCGCCCCTCTTCTTACCAGTTGATTGTGGCCTTTGTCCCACTCCTGTTCAATGGCTGTGGAAAGTAGCTGGATAGGGGTGGGAACTGGAACACGCTGTCGTACATGTCGATCCATAGCATCCCAAACATGCTCAATGGGTGACATGTCTGGTAAGTATGCAGGCCATGGAAGAATTGGGTCATTTGCAGCTTCCAGGAACTGTGTACAGATCTTTGCGACATGGGGCCGTGCATTATCATGCTAAAACATGAGGTGATGGCGGTGGATGAATGGCACAACAATGGGACTCAGGATCTCGCCACGGTGTCTCTGTGCATTCAAATTTTAGTTAATAAAATGCAATTGTGTTCATTGTCTGTAGCTTATGCCTGCCCATACCATAACTCCGCCGCCACCATGGGGCACTCTGTTCAAAATGTTGACATCAGCAACCCGCTCGCCCACACAACGCCATATGAGGTTGTGAGGCCGGTTGGATGTACTGCCAAATTCTCCAAAATGACGTTGGAGGCAGCTTATGGTAGTGAAATGAACATTCAATTCTCTGGCAACAGCTCTCGTGGACATTCCTGCAGTCAGCATGCCAATTTCACGCTCCCTCAAAACTTGATACATCTGTGGCATTGTGTTATGTGACAAAACTTCACATTTTAGCGTGCCCTTTTATTGTTCCCAGCATAAGGTGCACCTCTGTAATAATCATGCTATTTAATCAGCTTCTTGATATACCATGCCTGTCAGGTGTATGGATTATCCTGGCAAAGAATAAATAATCCCTAACAGGGATGTAAACAAGTTTGTTCACAAAATTTGACAGAAACAAGCTTTTTCTGCATATGGAAAATTTCAGGGATGTTTTATTTCAGATTATGGGGCCAACACTTTACATGTTGCATTTATATTTTTGATCAGTGTAGTTGTTCCACAATACTAATTTAATTGACAGAGTGAAAAGAAGGAAGCCTGTACAGAATAAAAATATTCTAAAACATGCATCCTCTTTGCAACTAGGCACTAAAGTTATACTGCAAGTAATATGGCAAAGCATGCTTGGGGTAAATCTAATACAACACATTACTGAGTACCACTCTCCATATTTTCAAGCATAGTAGTGACTTCATCATGTTATGGGTATGCTTGTAATTGTTAAGGCCTGGGGAGTTTTTCAGGATAAAAAAGAAACGGAATGGATCTAGGCAAAATCCTAGAGGAAAACCTGGTTCAGTCTGATTCCACCAAGCACTGGGAGATTAATTCACCTTTCAGAGTTGCTTACCAAGATTTCAGATTTTTATTTGTAATTCATTTGTAAAGAAAAAAACAAACACAATTCCACTTTGACATTATGGGGTATTGTGTGTAGGCCAGTGACAAAATTATTTCCTCAATTTTAAGTTCAGGCTGCAACACAAAAAAATGTTGAAAATGTCAAGGGGTGTGAACACTGAATTTAGAGATTTGGGTAAATTTGAACCATTTTGAATATTGTTCTAATTCTATACATTCAGTTACATACCATTATTTAAATATTCCCCATGTAATGTTAATGGAGAGCTAACATGGCTGCCATAGAATATTGTAGTGTCATGTAAATGCATAAAAAAATGCAAAAACCTCAATGTCCCAACTCTGGTCTTAGGTGGCCTCCTCTCTTTGTTTCCTTCTCTTCGTCTGTACAGGTCTGAAAACACAGAAAAGTGAGACCAAGGCCTTGTACTGAGAGTAGATGTCAAAATAAATGTTTATACGAGACCTTGTTACATACAGTATCTGACAATGACATCCCATTGATACCACAGCACTCTGTGCATGATTCGTTCATAAGTGCACCAGTTACGTATGCTAAAGATCCTCAACTGAATCAGTGTATTAAATC
Source organism: Oncorhynchus nerka (assembly GCF_034236695.1). Lineage (NCBI taxonomy): Eukaryota > Metazoa > Chordata > Actinopteri > Salmoniformes > Salmonidae > Oncorhynchus > Oncorhynchus nerka. The sequence continues at coordinate 43,619,030 of NC_088413.1, forward strand.
ATCCATCATCCATCCATCCACCACATTATTGTAGAATAGATTATCAGTCAACACTTTAAACATAACCTGAATACTGTACGTACTTAGTATTGTTCTCGTTGTGAAATATTAAAGAGAGATTTGGATGTTTTGTGTCAGTTCGTTCGGTGTGTGTGTGCAGTCACCGTGACTACAGCCACCACTGGGGCGTTTGGATCTTATTAGTGTTGTTTGCTCCTTTCAAGACAGTTCATCTGTGATTGTGCGCCTGCCTGTCTCGTTTATATGCTAATGACATCCAACGTGTTTAGTCCTCTGTCCCATTAAATCAGCCAGGAATTGCACACCGGATTCATTAGCTCCCAACCTGGCACTGATGCTGCCAAATGTCTGACAACAATCGCTGCATTTTAAGCAGGGGTCTGTATTCTACCCTCTTCACCTTTCCATCCCGTCCTTCCTCCCTCCCTTATCACTCCTTCCCTCCCTCCCTCCTCTGTCTCTACCTGTCTGGTTCTGGCTGGAGGTGTGGTAGCTGACTCGGTCGCTAGCTGAGGCGATAGCTAGTGGTTCATTTGGGTGTTTTGAGGACAGCAGCAATGAGTAATTGTCCTGTGATTACACTTTACAGGATACAGACACAGGGGCCATACTAACCAGGAAGAGATACAGAGCACAAAACGTATTTGTTTGTTATTGATGGAAATATTCTGAGCGACTGTTTGTCTGACTGACCACAGTAAGATAAAATAGGATTTTAGACCTGGGCTTACAGTAACTAACTTAGTCTTGATCTCCCAGTCCCTCTAAAGACCTGAACAAAAGAGAACAATTGTATTATAGAGATCTTTGAAATGCTTGGGCAACATAGACGTTATGCATGGTCCTGGAAATGGAAATGAATGAATACATTGTTTGAGGATTTTTCCTCAACCTTCATTTGCAGACATATTCAGCGGATCACTCCGTTTACATCAGATCTCTACTCTGTTTCCCGCCGTGTAGCCGCAGCCTTCCGATTCCCCCGGGTTCAACACAGAGAACGGAATCCTCAACTACTACCTTCCGGATTGGTCGCTCAGGATCCACGTGGACGAGTCGGAGCTGGACCACACTCGACTACACCTGTCATTCAGTTGAGAGGGGGAGGGGTTTGTTGTACCAACCCACCAACCACAGCTTTCAGTGTTGATTTTAGCAGTTACATTGAATATTGTCTGGTCAATTCAACTGGAATTACAATCTGACGCTCTTTGTCTTTTCTGTGACCTCTCTGAATGTATTAGTTTGCATGTGAAAGCAGCTGTTGACCATTGCTTTTTGTATCTTGTCATTGCTGTCATCCTCATCTGTCTTCCTCCCCTTTTCTTTGATCGATGGCAGTTTCGGACAATCCACCATCTTCCTGCTCGGTGGAACCTGGAGTGAATACCCACCCACAGCCATGTACATGCACAATGGTAATGTCAGGACCCAGCCTCCTCCACCAGCACTGTCATAGCTAGAAGGTATCCAGCTTTTGTCAAATTAACATCAGATTTTACGCAGCAGGTTGGGAGATCGGTTAAGGTTAGGAAAAAGGTTAGCTTAATTCATTTGTTAAAAATTACTAACACGCTGTGCCTTGCGTTGTCCCTGCCAAGGGAGATGCCTCACACCCCTTTCTGGAGGAAGAGTGTCTAGGCCCAGGTTCAGACCACGGGCTCACCCAGGACCATACCAAGGGAAAGGCCATCCTGGTCCAGCGGTGTCAGAGGAGGACTGGGCGGTGTGCTACAGGTACTTCCAGACCTCCAGGGTGAATATGACCATAAGAATGGTGCTCGAGCCCGGCCTTTTCCGACGTACACGACAGACAAACGGACAGACACGATGACGGGACACACAGCTGGTTACCATGATAACCCAGATGGAGAAAATGTGGGATTGAAGAGAAGGAGGAGTGACTCCAGTGACACTTTGGATTCCTTACACAACTAAAGAGGTTACACGTGGACTGGTAAATGTTTACAGGTTAAGGTCAAGGAAGAGTAATAGAAGACTGTCACGTTCTGACCTTAGTTTCTTTGTTTTGTCTTTGTTTTAGTATGGTCAGGGCGTGAGTTGGGGTGGGCAGTCTATGTTCTTTTTTCTATGATTTGGGATTTATGTGTTTGGCCTGGTATGGTTCTCAATCAGAGGCAGCTGTCAATCATTGTCCCTGATTGAGAACCATACTTAGCCTGTTTTCACCCTTGAGTTGTGGGTGATTATTTTCTGTTGTGTGTCTTCACCAGACAGGACTGTTTCGTTGTCGTTTCGGTCTTTCACTTTGTTGTTTTGTATTTCAGTGTTCAGTTTGATTCATTAAATATTTACATCATGAACACATACCACGCTGTGCTTTGGTCCTCCCCTTCTTCCACCACCAAAGGCCGTTACAAGGACATTTATAATGGTGTGTCAAGAGATAATGTACTGTAAAGAGATCATTATCTCTCGTGATAACTTTATTTATTTTGTGATCAATTCAAAAGAAGATGTTATATAATAAATGCCATTATATGAAATTGTGTGACTTCTTCATCTTACAGTGTATGCAGACTTTGATGTCGTAGTTGAATTATGGTGGGTCAGCTGTTACACATTATATGTGTGAAAGTTGTCTTTTGTTTTTCAGTTGCTGGCAAATGGCAGTTTGCCCAAAACGTCAATCTAATCAATTTTTTAAAGAAGCTAACTGAACTGTCAGACAAAGACCAGGGGAGGCAGCGTGTAATCGCTATAATCTGGTCAATGTAGTCAGACCCATCAACGCCACTGTCAGATTGGCTGTGACAACCACAAACACGCGCGCACGCTCTCCAGGGGAACAAAATGGTCTGACATCTGACAACATAAAGAGCTGTGTTACCGTGGCAATAGAAGACCTCTGTAAAAGCGGATGCTGGGTAGATCTGCTCAGTGTATCAGTAGGACATTTTCCACACTTGTATTTGTTCACATCCTAATAGGACAAAGGCTATTTCTCAATTCATCTTCACCTCGAGTACTCACCTCCTCAAAATGCATCCAATACAGTTGAGGAGGCAGCAAGGAGATAGAATGCAAGGATTCGCGGAAGGACGAATTGTTAGATTTAATAGATTTTATTTGCCAGTTTAAAAAACAGACACACAGTATAACAACGTGATGGGAATAAAATAGTCAGACGTTGCACCCTTAGAATGGTCGGTAAAATCCAGAAACATCCGGTTTTCAGAGATACAGTGATACGTTTGAGCCATTTAGCGGAAGGTCTTATCCAGAGCGACTTACAGGAGAAATGAGGGTTAAGTGCCTTGCTCAAGGGCACATTGACAGATTTTCACCTAGTCGGCTCCGGATTCGAACCAGCGACCATTCAGTTACTGGGCCAACACTCTTAACACTCTTAAGCGTTAATCAGCTATAATTGTGTATATGGGTACGTTACCATATAACCCAATCTCATTCTTCTCTAAAATACATATCTTTGGCCTGGAGGTTTGCTATCATGTCATAGCGACTACACTAGCCATGAGCTCATGTGTTTGCCCTGTGTGGTGCCTCTATTTCTCAGGTGTTTTGAGCATAGAGACCGAAACAGAAACACACACACACACTTTCAACAAGCCTCTGCAACCTGTGACTGCCACTTACTTCTTTTTTTCTTCTTTTTTTCTAAAATAGCTACAGTTTTCTACAATAGCTAGCTAGTAGCTAGGTTTTCAGTTGTTTTAGCAAACCAACTGGCTTGCAGATCTTGTAATGCCATAGATCGATATGTATACACTGAGTATACCAAACATTAGGAACACATTCCTAGTATTAAGTTGCACCTCCCCCTTTGGCCCTCAGAACAGCCTCAATTCATCGGGCATGGACTCTACAAGGTGAATCCTTCTTTAACCTGTCTCCTCCCCTTCATCTACACTGATTGAAGTTGATTTAACAATTGGGATCACAGCTTTCACCAGGATTTACCTGGTCAGTCTATGTCATGGAAAGAGCAGGTGTTCTTAATGTTTTGTATACTCAATGTATATACCGGTACAGTATATATAATCAGTACTTAATTAGGCAGCAAAATAAAAAGTTGATTTAAAAAAATGGCATATAAAAACTTCCACTTAAAGTGGAACTCCAGTCTCCTTTTCACCTCATTTAACACCTGAGCCATTCCGCTTTTGTTTTACTATTCTATTGTTCATCAAGCAAAAGGGAAGCTGATACATCACAGATTTCCATCAGACCAACTCCTTGAAGGCCCTACTACTTGAAGTAGTTGTCTAAAAAACAGGATTTTACACAAAACGTATTTGTTTACCATTTAGTGTGTACTTTAGTTTATTTATGCTTGGTATATCGCTTTTCAATAGTAAAAGTTCAAAAATCACTGGAGGAAGTGTTTGAAAACAATAAACTACTTACATATTTACAGGATCTCTCTGCTTAGGCTGCTACTAGGGCCTATATAGCCAGGGATTTTCAGGGTGTTAAAGTGTTGATCGAGTGCTGGCATGAAAGTATGGTGAGAGTTTTCCTCTCATTGGAATTTTTGACGCTTTAAACCTCTTTGCCCAGCACGCTTTTGCTCTCCTCCCTTCCTTTGGGGCACCATGCAGAGTGCGACGGAGAAATTATACTCTGAATGTGGTGAAGTGCATTATGGTTCTGTAGCCTACCCTGGAGAGAGAGAGTAAAAATAGCACAGACAGACAATACATATCATTCTCCTCAACAACAAAAAAAAACTATTAAAAGTGCTTCCTTATAAGATTGTTTTCTCTCTATGTGTTTAAAGTTAAGAAACAGTGAAGTTCTTCACAGTGATTTATTTTCTGATGCTTGGCCCCTTGAGAAACGCATCAATGGAGAATAACACTGGATTAATTGCCTCCTTTTGACGATGTGTTTCTCATAGTGGTCAGAGGGAGATTATAGAGGGAAGAATCATTTGTTTCATGGCTAGATCTTTTGTGTGGTCTTCTATACTACAAGCAGTTCCTAATATAGAACATGGATTGTTATTCACTATAGTCGAGTTGTGAGTTTCACTACATTAATTAGAGGAAACAAAGAAGTGGTTGTTTTTATTAAATGGGTTGGGATGATATTGTTTATCTGAGAAAAATAGGACAAGACAGTGTTTCCTAGTCAATTTATGGGGAATGTAACATTGGAATGAGGAGTGAACTGCAATTAACCCATATGACACGACAACAGAACTGAGGAAGAGCTGAGACTTGCAGAGGAGGATAGAAAACGTTCTTGTCCAATGTGGGACGTTAGCTCACTTTTGGCTTGACACAATGACATTGACAGATATTACAGCACTTTTCTATCACTTTGTCATTAAGAGGTTAAACAGTTTTTAAATATATTTCTTTAGATGTATTGTACAGCAAGTTCAATATATGTACTTTATTTATGGAATTCTAAAGGACAATTCCAAAATGTTGTGATAGGACTATGTGTTTTAATGTTCATAATGCCAAATCAACTCTCAAACTTGAGATGTCGAGTGAATATCATTTGAAAAGTCTCTTCCTCATCATTTTACTCTCTCTCTCTCTCTTTCTTCTTCTCTGTTTCTCTTTTTTTCATGCAACATTGGCTGTCTTTCTTTCTCCCTCTAATAGCCCAATAGATTTTTTCGTGGGCGAATCACATTTATTTATGGGCTTTTCACACACAGGAGTCAAAGTCATCCATCGCTGCAAAGTGTTTAAGGCTCTAACCCAGTCCCATGGGGCCTAGCTATCGGTCTGTACTTAGATGACTATACACTGTCAATTAGTCTCTGATTAGTAGCTAACACCTGGGCTTCGAGAGGGACTCCATATGTTATGATTAGCTACTGATGAGCATCGAATAAAGTGATGTGAATACAGGTTGGAGAAATAAACACAACACAAACCATCGATGTGTTTGTGTAGTAGTCTGAAAAGAGGGGGAGAGAGAGAGAAATCTAACAGAGGTCTTATTCTGTGAAGAAAGAACAAATTGCTTGCTGCAGTATACCTCAACAGACACGATACCAACACAAGGACAGCACCACTTTGTGTGGCCTGCTCTTCACGTGTACTGTACATACTGTATCTGATAACGGGTTAGCATGTCACGGTCAAAGTACTTAATTGGATCAGAAAAACACACAGCCAACCCTTGGGATCAGCAGATACCCTGAAAATGACATCGACTCCATTCACTTACTGTGCACACACCACTCTCGGCCATAACTGAATAAACAACGCACATCTGAAATTGATCGGATTTAATGAACGTGCTCTCAGATTTGCATGTCTGTAGAATGAAAGATTCTCTCTCTCTCTCTTCCAGCCCTTCAATTCCCTCTCTCCGCCTCATGGTTCGATATCAGGCATATCTCTGGCATCTGCCCTGTAGATTCAATGGAAGTGACACTCCATCAAAGTATGCATATGGCTGTCACGGATAATGGCGTGGCTGCATAGATAGTGTGACTAGATAGTGTGACTGTGTGAGTAAAAGAGCTGAGGCACCTAGTCTGACCATCAGTCTAATAGACTCACATTGTGTTGATAACACGGATCTGAAGCACCTTCTCTGTCATTGAACACTGTATTGTCGTCAAATTAAAGTTTATTGGTCACGTACACAGTTGAGCAGATGTTATAGCAGGTGCAGCGAAATGCTTTTGTTACTAGCTCCTAACAATACAGTAAAATATGTACTAACAATGATAGGTAGAGCAGTAGATATATCAGAGTGAGCTATGTCAATAATCCAGTATATAAATAAATATGCAGCGTGTATAAACAATGTAACTAAAATGCAATGACAGTAGTAGATATACTAGAATGAGTAATGTTGAGAATACAATTGTACTCAGTACAAAACCCCATGGTAAAATGGACAGAATTGTAGGAAATTAGCTTCCAGACCAGAGTCAGGAATATATATATATATATATATATATATATATATATATATATATATATATATATATATATATATATATATATATGTTTGTGAATGGTGTGTATAGACAGTATGGACAGTATGTGAATAGAAAAGGTGTGTACAGCAGTAGTTATATAGGATCAGCCATGACTAGAATACAGTATACAGGGCATTCGGAAAGTATTCAGACCCCTTGACTTTTTTCACATTTTGTTATATTACAGGCTTATGGTAAAATGTATTAAATCGTTTTTTTCCCCTCATCAATCTACACACAATTCCCCATAATGACAAAGCACATATCATATTTACATAAGTATAAAGACCCTTTACTCTGTACTTTGTTGAAGCACCTTTGGCAGCGATTACAGCCTCGAGTCTTCTTGGCACACCTGTATTTGGGGAGCTACTCAAGGACATTCAGAGACTTGTCCCGAAGCCGCTCCGGGAATTGTCTTGGCTGTGTGCTTAGGGTTGTTCTCCTGTATGTAGGTGAACCTTCGGCCCTGTCTGAGCTCCTGAGCACTCTGGAGCAGGTTTTCATCATACTTTGCTTTATTCATCTTTCCCTCTATCCTGACTAGACTCACAGTCCCTGCTACTGAAAAACATCCACACAGCATGATGCTGCCACCACTATGCTTCACTGTAAGGATGGTGCCAGGTTTCCTCCAGACGTGACGATTGGCATTCAGGCCAAAAAGTTCAATCTTGGTTTCATCAGATCAGAGAATGTTGTTTCTCATGGTCTGAGGCCTTTAGGTGCCTTTTGGAAAACTCCAAGTGGCCTGTCATGTGCCTTTACTGAGGAGTGGCTTCCGTCTGGACACTCTACCATAAAGGCCTGATTGCTAGAGTGCTGCAAAGATGGTTGTTCTTCTAGAAGGTTCTTTCATCTCCACAGAGAAACTCTGTCAGAGTGACCATTGGGTTAATGGTCACCTACCTGGCCAAGGCCCTTCTCCCCCAATTACTTAGTTTGGCTGTCCAGACAGTTTTGTTCCACATTTCTCGGGGACCTTCAATGCTGCAGAATTTATTTGGTACCCTTCCGCAGATCTGTGTCTCGACACAATCTTGTCTCGGAGCTCTACGGACAATTCCTTCCACCTCGTGGCTTGGTTATTCCTCTGACATGTACTGTCAACTGTGGGACCTTATATAGACACGTGTTTCCTTTCCAAATCATGTCCAATCTAATCATGTTGTAGAAACATCTCAAGGATTATTAATGGAAACAGGATGCATCTGAGCTCAATTTTGAGTCTCATAGTAAAGTGTCTGAATACTTATTTAAATAAGATATTTATGTTTTTGCTTTGTCATTTTGGGGTATTGTGTGTAGATTAATGAGGATTTTTATTTATTTAATCAATATAAGCACAAGGCTGTAACGTAACAAAATGTGGAAAAAGTCAAAGATTTTGAATACTTTCCGAATGCACTGTTGTAACGCCTGTCGCCGGAAGGAGTGGACCAAAGCGCAGCGTGAAAAGTGTTCATGATTTATTTTATTATCGAAAAACACTCGAACAAAGTAACAAAATTAAAGCGAACAGTTCTGTCAGGTGACAGAGACTAAACAGAAAATAACTACCCACAAAACACAGGTGGAGAAAAGGTTGCCTAAGTATGATTCCCAATCAGAGACAACGATAGACAGCTGCCTCTGATTGGGAACCATACTCGGCCAAAACAAAGAAATAGACAACCCCCCCGCAAATGTGCGGACTCCCGGCCGCAAACCTGAACCTATAGGGGAGGGTCCGGGTGGGCATCTACCCTCGGTGGCAGCTCCGGTTCGGGACATACACTGATCCCTCCGCTTCTGTGGAACCGGACCGTGGATTGTCGCTGGAGGCTCTGGACTGCAGATCGTCGCCGGAGGCTCTGGACTGGGAATCCCCGCTGGAGGCTCTGGACTGCAGCTTGCCGCTGAAGGCCCCGGACTGGGGACCGTCGCTGCAGGCTCCGGACTGGGGACTGTCGCTGCAGGCTCCTTGCCATGGATCGTCAATGGAGGCTTCGTGCCATGGATTACCACTACAGGCTCCGGGTCATGGATTATCACTGGAGGCTTCGTGCCATGGATCATCCCTGGAGGCTCCTGGCCATGGATCATCACTGGAGGCTTCGTGCCATGGATTACCACTACAGGCTCCGGGCCATGGATTATCACTGTAGGCTTCGTGCCATGGATCATCACTACAGGCTCCGGGGCATGGATCATCACTGGAGGCTTCGTACGTGGAGCCGGAACAGGTCTCACCGGACTGAGGAGACATACTGGCAGCCTAGTGAGTGGAGCTGCCACAACACGTCCTGGCTGGATACCCACTCTAGCTCGGTGAGTGTGGAGAGCTGGCACTGGGCTATGATGGCGCACTGGAGGCATAATGCGTAGAGCCAGCGCAGGACACACTGGACCATGGAGGCGCACCGGAGGTCTTGAGCACAGAGCTGGCACAATTCGTCCTGGCTGGATACTCCCCGTAGCCTGGCAAGCGTGGGAAGCTGGAACAGGCCGCGCTGGGCTGTGCTGGCAAACCGGGGACACCGTGCGTAGAGCTGGCGCAGGATAACCTGGGCCGAAGAGACACATCGGATGCCAGGAATTCTGAGCCGGCACAATCTGTCCTGGCTGAATGCCCACTCTAGCACAGAGTGCACCGGGTTGTGGATGTGCACTGAAGGCATGGTGTGCAGAACCGGATAGCACGGTGCTTGACCGGTCACTCGCTCCCCACGGTAAGCACGAGGAGTTGGCTCAGGTCTGAACCCTGACTCTGCCAATCTCCCCGTGCCCCACCCCCCAAATTTGTTTGCCTCTCGTTCTTGCTTTGTTGCTGCAATTTCTCATAACGTCGCCGTTGCGCTTTTGCTGCTTCTATCTCTTCCTTCGGACGGCGAATGTCCCCGGCCAGTGCCCAAGGTCCTTTTCCGTCCAGGATCTCCTCTCATGTCCACTCGTCCTTTTGACCACGCTGCTTGGTCCTTCTTTGGTGGGTAGTTCTGTAACGCCTGTCGTCGGAAGGAGTGGCCCAAAGAGCAGTGTGAAAAGTGTTCACGATTAATTTTATTATCGAAAAACACTTGAACAAAGTAACAAAACGAAAGCGAACAGTTCTGTCAGGTAACAGAGACTAAACAGAAAATAACTACCCACAAAACACAGGTGGGAAAAAGGCTGCCTAAGTATGATTCCCAATCAGAGACAACGATAAACAGCTGCCTCTGATTGGGAACCATACTCGGCCAAAACAAAGAAATAGACAACATAGAATGCCCACCACAAATCACACCCTGACCTAACCAAATAGAGAAATAAAACGGCTCTCTAAGGTCAGGGCGTGACAACTGTATACAAATAAAGTGTGAAAAACAGTATATAAACATTATTAAAGTGACCAGTGTGATGACTCTATGTACTGTATACAGTTGAAGTCGGAAGTTTACATACACCTTAGCCAAATACTTTAAACAGTTTTTCACAATTCCTGACATTTATCCAAGTAAAAATCCCCTGTCTTAGGTCAGTTAGGATCACCACTTTATTTTAAGAATGTGAAATGTCAGAATAATAGTATAGAGAATGATTTATTTCAGCTTTTATTTTGTTCATCACATTTCCAGTGGGTCAGAAGTTTCCATGCACTCAATTCGTATTTGGTAGCATTCCCTTTAAATTGTTTAACTTGGGTTGAATGTGTCGAGTAGCCTTCCACAAGCTTCCCACAATAAGTTGGGTGAATTTTGGCCCACTTCCTCCTGACAGAGCTGGTGTAACTGAGTCAGGTTTGTAGGCCTCTTTGCTCGCACACACTTTTTCACTTCTGCCCACAAATATTCTATAGAATTAAGGTCAGGGCTTTGTGATGGCCACTCCAATACCTTGACTTTGTTGTTCTTAAGCCATTTTGCCACAACTTTGGAAGTACACTTGTGGTCATTGTCCATTTGGAAGACCCATTTGCGACCAAGCTTTAACTTGCTGACTGCTGTCTTGAGATGTTGCTTCAATATATCCACAATTTTCCATCCTCATGATGCCATCTATTTTGTGAAGTGCACCAGTCCCTCCTACAGCAAAGCACCCCCACAAGATGATGCTGCTACCCACGTGCTTCACGGTTGGGATGGTGTTCTTCGGCTTGCAAGCCTCCCCCTTTTCCCTCCAAACATAACGATGGTCATTATTTCCAAACAGTTCATTTTTTGTTTCATCAGGCCAGAGGACATTTCTCTAAAAAGTATGATCGTTGTCCCCATGTGCAGTTGCAAACCGGCTTTTTGGCTTTTTTATGATGGTTTTGGAGCAGTGGCTTCTTCCTTGCTGAGCGGCCTTTCAGGTTATGTCGATATAGGACTCATTTTACTGTGGATATAGATACTTTTGTACCCGTTTCCTCCAGCATCTTCACAAGGTCCTTTGCTGTTGTTCTGGGATTGATTTGCACTTTTTGCACCAAAGTACATTCATCTCTAGGAGATAGAACGTGTCTCCTTCCTGAGCGTGGCTGCTTGGTCCCATAGTGTTTATACTTGCGTACTATTATTTGTACAGATGAACGTGGTACCTTCAGGCATTTGGAAATTGCTCCCAAGGATGAACCAGACTTATGGAGGTCTACAATTTTTTATCTGAGGTCTTGGCTGATTTCTTTTGATTTTCCCATGATGTCAAGCAAAGAGGCACTGAGTTTGAAGGTAGGCCTTGAAATACATCCACAGGTACACCTCCAATTGACTCAAATGATGTCTATCAGAAGCTTCTAAAGCCATGACTTAATTTTCTGGAATTTTCCAAGCTGTTTAAAGGCACAGTCAACTTAGTGTATGTAAACTTCTGACCCACTGGAATTGTGATACAAGTGAAATAATCTGTCTGTAAACAATTGTTGGAAAAATTACTTGTGTCATGCACAAAGTAGATGTCCTAACCGACTTGCCAAAACTATAGTTTGTTAAGAAGAAATTTGTGGAGTGGTTGAAATACGAATTTTAATGACTCCAACCTAAGTGTATGTAAACTTCCGACTTCAACTGTATATGGCAGCAGTCAATAAGGTGCAGGGTAGAGTACCGGGTGGTATCCAGCTAGTGACTGTGTCTAAGGTTCATGGCAGGGTTCGGTGAGGAGGCAGGCTAATGATGACTGTTTAACTGTCTGATGGCTTTGAGACAGAAGCTGTTAATCAGTCTCTCGGTTCAGCTTTGAAGCACCTGTACTGTTTCCGCCATCTAGACAGTAGCGAGGTGAACAGGCTGTGGCTCGGGTGGCGGAGGTCCTTGATGATCTTTTTGGCATTGCTTTATATGTCCTGGAGGGCCGGCAGTGTTCCACCGATGTTGTGTTGGGCTGACCGCAACACCCTCTGGAGAACCCTACAGTTACGGTCGGTGCAGTTGCTGTACCAGGCGGTGATACAGCCTGACAGAATGCTCTCGATGGTACATCTGTAAAGAAGTTTGTGAGGGTCTTAGGGACCAAGCCGAATTTCTTCAGCCTCCTGAGGTTTTAGAGGCGCTGTTGTGCCTTCTTCACCACACTGTCTGGACCATTTCAGATTGCCAGTGATGTGCACACCTAGGAACTTGAAGCTTTTGACCCTGTCCACTGCTGCCCCATCGATGTGGATGGGGGTGTGCGCTCCCTGCCGTCTCCTGTAGACCGTGATCAGCTGCTTTGTTTTGTTGACATTGAGGGAGAGGTTTTTTTCCTGGCACCACTCCGCCAGGGCTCTCGCCACCTCCCTGTAGGCTGTCTCATCATAAACTCGATGATTGAGTTGGAGACGTGCATTAACACCCAGTCATGGGTGAACAGGTAGTACCCGAATAGAATAGAATCCATGGAAATAGAATCAAAAGGGCTTGGAACCTCTAACCCTGGCAATTTGACTGGCAAATTGATGGGTACATTCGCAATGGCTGCCAGTCCACCCATTATGCAATAATTTATGGGGAGGACCGTTCTTATGAATTTAATTATATGATTACTGTATGCTTTCCTTCTGCTATTATTGAGTTATTATTGACTTAATTCTTTAATGCTGTAGAGAAGTACAGAATGTGTATTATACTTGTTTACCAGCTGTGAGTCTGACCAGATGTCAGTCAGAAAACAGGAGATCCCAGGAGCCTGTCAGGTCAAGGTCAACTGATGTCTGTTTCCAGGTCAGTTCATATATGTATCCAGAAACCACTCATTTTGCTCCATCAAGATTGAGGAGTATGGCAACACCAGACTGAGAGATGTATGATGCTTGCACCTTGAACGACGCACACTCTTATGCACCTCCACAACAGACACACACTCACATGCACTCACCTGCACACATGTACACATGTACACACTGCTATAACACACACTCACAAACTTGTGCTCTGAAGCAGGTCTGCTTCAGCCAAATATAGTAACAACAAGGTGCCCCCTGCTCCCTTTACATTCCTCTCACTCCGCCTCTCCACCGTTCTTACACCCCCCCTCACGCAGTCGCACCCTTTCAACCCCCACCACAAACACACATGCACACACACACACACACACACACACACACACACACACACACACACACACACACACACACACACACACACACACACACACACACACACACACACACACACACACCTCGACCCCACAGTTACATATCCATCCCTGCACCCAGAGAGGGCCCTGCGTTTTCAGATAAATTAAACGCTGTCATGATGATATATGTAGTCATATAATTTTTATTGCTGCCACTTTATCTGCTCTTCCTACCGGCTCTGTCTGAGTTTCTGCCCTGTTGCTTCCCTCTCTAGTGCCACTTTCTCTCTTTCACCCTGCTTTCTCTCTCTATCGTCAGTCTCTTTTCTCTTTCACACTTTCTTTCTCTCTCTCTCTCTCTCTCTCTCTCTCTCTCTCTCTCTCTCTCTCTCTCTCTCTCTCTCTCTCTCTCTCTCTCTCTCGTTCTATGTCCATCCCTCAACCTCTCTCCTCCCACTCTCATCATCCTGTCGTTACCAGTCACAGGAAGGTACAGTACTGGTGAAGCATGTCATCTCCCTCCCTCCTCCTCTCACATCCCTCACTCCCTTTCTGTGTATTGTTGTATGTACTGGGTTGTGTGTCAGGCTGGGGGAGGCGGTAGGGGGATGAGAAAAAGAGAGCGAGAGGGGGGAGGACAGAGCGATTAAGAGTGAGAGAGAGAGGGAGAGAGAGAGAGAGAGAGAGAGAGAGAGAGAGAGAGAGAGAGAGAGAGAGAGAGAGAGAGAGAGAGAGAGAGAGAGAGAGAGAGGGGATGGATGGATGGGCCTCTTCTACCTGCCTAGCTGGGGTAAATACTCCCTCCAGTGGCCAAAAACTGTAACGTCAATCAACCCCACGGGGTGGGATAAGGTTATCACAGACGCTGATCTGAGGACAGTTTTGTGTTTCACACCAACTGGTTAAGATTAGGAATAGGGGAGAGTAAGCTGATCCTAGATCTTTGTATGAGGGCTTCTTTAACTCTGTTTCTTTCCCCTCCAAAATTCCCTCTCTCATTTTTCACCTCTCCCATATTGTCTCTTTTTAATCACAAATAAGTCATTGATTTTGTGTGGGTAGTTGTGTGTGTGCATGTGCGTGTGTAATCTCCTTGTGACTGGCTGTGTTTATCTGTGCTGTCCACACCATGGGGCTGCTCCCTTTCAATCCTCTCCTCTCCCCTTTTATGTTCCTGTTCCTCTCATCTCCCCTATCCCGTTCTCCCATCCTCTCAATTCCTATCTCCTTTCTTCTCTCGTGCCCCCATCCTCATCTATTGTCTTCTCTTCTCTTCTAACATCCTCTCTCACCTTTCCCGGTATCCTCTCTTCTCGACCCTCCTCTTCTTCTCTAAATCCCTCACTCTTCCACCCCATCTCCTTCCTATCTCCCCTCTCCTCTCGTCCCCTCGCTACCCCATGTCCCCCTTTCCACCCTCCCTCCTTTGCCCCCTCCCTCCCCAGTCTGCAGTGTGTCTCAGTGTTTGGGGGATTGTAGTCTCAGAGGCTGTCCGTGTGGAGCCTGTCCTCAGAGATAAGGCTGGCAGAGAAGAGAACTGGAGAGGAGAGGAGAGAAGAGGAGAGAAGAGGAGAGGAGGAGAAGAGAGGGGGAGGAGGGGAGTGGATGAGTGGTTTTGAGAAAAGAGTCGATGCAGGAATGTTTTGCTAAATTCCTTGTGATTTTACTGTCTTTAAAAAAAATCTAAGTGGGTGACCCAAATGTTAAGGTTTAGTGCAAGGGGCGGCAAAATTGGTTCTACCCGGTCGTACAAAAGTGTTGAACATAACATGCAGCACTCCTTCCATGGGCATGTGGGGGAGGGTTCTTGAAATGTAACAAGAATTACAAATTTAGCTGCTGGAAGCCAGCGGATCATTCCAGTCGCTTCGGCTAATACATCATTCTCCAGACCTCCAAAGAAGGTGTGACAACAACGTGTTTTCAAGGTATGGCTACGCAAGACTACGTGCTGACTAACTGTGGCCTACCACACTTACCTACCTACTGGTCTTAGGCCTGCTGTGGTCTGACAGTGCATTGACATCTTGATGAAGCTAGAAACAAACCCCCCTACCACTGAAGTCTCCATCAGCTACTGTCTCACAGAGATGACATCAGAGATATATTTGCCCCCTGCCGCTGCCTGCACCAAGGAAAAGTGACAGCCATTTTGATTTGATGCCATCTGGCCATGTGTCCTATGTGATGTGTGCCAAACGGCATTGGGGTTCTGGTGTCTTGGTGTCTCTGTCTGTTTTTCGGTCTGTCCGTTCGTCTGTCTGTCTCTCTGTCTGTCTGCGTGTCTGAGAATCTGGTTTAGGTTGGCTGTGCTGTAACTTCACCTAAATTCACATTGCATTTTATCTTTGTTTAAGATGTTGAAACCAGAGAGCCAGAGGAAATGTTTATATTTTAGGGAAATATAACCCGCAATCATGTTTCCTTTTCGATTTTGACTTTAAGTAAATGTGAAAGTGAGAAATATTTAAAGTTGGAGATAATATTGAAGATAAGAGTACCTCCTAACGCTGATAGATGATGCTTTGATGCAACTATTAACTCAGAAGCTGTTTTTGACCTTTACTTTCTAGGTTTGAAATGCCGTGCTATGAGCGCAGTTACATGTTTTTCTACCCATGGTAGGTAGGCTAGTTGAGAACAAGTTCTCATTTGCAACTGTGACCTGGCCAAGACAAAGCGTAGCAATTCGACACATACAACCACACAGAGTTACACATGGAATAAACAAAACACAGTCAATAATAAGAAAACAAAAAGTCTATACACAGTGAGTGCAAATGAGGTAAGATAAGGGAGTTAAGGCAATAAATAGACCATGGTGGCGAAGTAATTACAATATGGTCACGAATCCCGCCGAAGATGGTGCCTCTTCCTGTTCGGGCGGTGCTCGGCGGTCGTCGTTGCAGGCCTACTAGCTGCCACCGATACCCTTTTCTGTTTCATTTAGTTTTGTCTGATTAGTTGCACCTGTTTCTTGTTTAGGTTTTGGTTTTGGGCTATTTAAACCTGGTAGGCCCGCCGGCTTTTGTGCGGGCTTGTTTTCTGTTATTTGATGTGTGTAATTTCTGTGGAAGTATTTTGTTCTCAAATCGTTTCGTCCTGTTGTTTTGGACTGGGTCTTATTGCGCCCGTGTGTGTGGCGTTGTACGACACTGGTTTTGGGAATAAACATTCCACATATCAACTACCCTGCTTGTGCCTGACTCCTCCACCCACTACTTCTAGAAGTACATGACAAATATAGCAATTAAACACTGGAATGGTAGATGTGCAGAAGATGAATGTGCAAGTAGAGATACTGGGGTGCAAAGGAACAAGAGAAATAAATAAATATTGAATGGGGATGAGGTAGGTAGTGTTACAGGAATTATATTCCTCTATGTTTTAATACCCAATTAAAATGAAACACTCTGTCAATTCCTAAGAATTTGTAAGACTCTTATTTGCATAAAATGGACAGAGACCAGTCTCAAAAATCAACCAGCAGCATTTTTTATTCTCGAGAGTACTGAACATGATACAGTTTACCACAGATTATAAACTGAAAATGACGTCATTAGTTTTCGTACTACCCCGTCTCATCAACCAGCAGTACAATGGCTGTATAGTGCTCAAGCCTTCCCACATCGTCTCTCCCTACTAAGATAATTTACGACCCAAGTGTAGATAAGCATTCTAGCCAGTCTGGCTATAAGTTCATTCATTTCTACCAAGGAACAGACTGTCATTGTTCTAATTCTTGATTATATTTACACACAATATATTCAGTACTAAGGTTAAAAGAAAATTCATACATCTATACAGTAACATAATAGTTTTCTGATTAGTCAGTCCTGATTGAAATGTATACATAATTAGTCATTATTGATTTTTAAAAATCCCTTAACAGGTAGATAGATGGGCTGTTTACAGATGGGCTATGTACAGGTGCAGTGATCTGTGAGCTGCTCTGACAGCTGGTGCTTAAAGCTAGTGAGGGAGATATGAGTCTCCAGCTTCAGAGATTTTTGCAGTTCGTTCCAGTCATTGGCAGCAGAGAACTGGAAGGAAAGACGACCAAAGGAGGAATTGGCTTTGGGGGTGACCAATGAGATATACCTGCTGGAGCGCATGCTACGAGTGGGTGCTGCTATGGTGACCAGTGAGCTGAGATAAGGCGGGGCTTTACCTAGCAGAGACTTGTAGATAACCTGTAGCCAGTGGGTTTGGCAACGAGTATGAAGTGAGGGCCAACCAACGAGAGCGTACAGGTCGCAATGGTGGGTAGTGTATGGAGCTTTGGTGACAAAACGGATGGCACTGTGATAGACTGCATCCAGTTTGTTGAGTAGATTGTTGGAGGCTATTTTATAGATGACATCACCGAAGTCGAGGATCGGTAGGATGGTCAGTTTTACGAGGGTATGTTCGGCAGCATGAGTGAAGGATGCTTTGTTGCGATATAGGAAGCCGATTTTAGATTTAATTTTGGATTGGATATGCTTAATGTGAGTCTGGAAGGAGAGTTTACAGTCTAACCAGACACCTAGGTATTTGTAGTTGTCCACGTATTCTAAGCTCTCAGAAGGTGTGTATATTTGTCTTGTGTGTGAGTTGCTCTTAGTGCCACCCAGAACCACTGAACTCTGAGATTGGGCTCAGAAGGGGAGACAATCTTTTGTTTGGTGTCTTAGTGAATGCCTCAGTTATTCTTCCCCAGTCGGAACAATAACATCAGGGTAGACTCTCTACAGCGAGGCAGACAGGACAAGGCTGAACATACTGTTAGTGCTCTTGTAGGTTAGTTCTAATTTAGACACACACACGCACACACACACAAACAGACAGACAGGCACACACACACACACACACACTTATAAACTTGATTTCTATTACAGGATGTGAGCAAAAGTCAACTCAGCACCGCTTCACACGGATACAAATGATATAGATACATTTCCATGTCCTGCAAATTGGAGACACAGTGCTGCTGTTTAAAAACAAAAGTACACTGTGATAGCGGCAACCAGTCCGTGTTAGCCTGGCCATCCGCAACTCTCCATTGCTTTTCACCTGTAAGACCTTGACATTTAATTTCCCTGTGAATGGAGAAACTCTGCCAGCAAGCTGGCATGAGGAATTAGACCGCAGGCGGCCGCAGACAGACCGGCTGCAGTATAGCTCTGAAACAAGTCAACAGTATTAAAAGGAGAGGGGAAAATAAGTTTGTTCACACAGACCAGCGACTAGAAGTGTGACTGTGGGTTGACATTACAGTGGGTGGCCTTCTTAACCTATCAGTCTCTGTCTCTTCTCAGAAGATGGAAATAGGCTCTATACAGGGCCGACGCAGCACACACTTTGCACCTTAAATAATTCCAATAATTATTTTCTCTGAAATGTGTCTAGGACATTCATATCTTATGTTCTGAGAACATGGCAATCATGTCCTGTGTATGTCCTGTGGGACGTTGATGGAATAGTCTCCTAACCCTCAGAAAAATGGACACATGAATGTTCTTGCAATGTACCATGAAATGTGTTTAGAAAATGTATATTGTATATTATGAGAACATGTTAAGCATGCTCTGGGTATGCTCTGTTTGACATTGAGGTAACTCTAACGTCAAAATATGCTAAAAAGGTTTTCAGAAGGTTTTTGCTAACATAGATAGAATGCTCTCCTATCTAACAGAAAACTGGTCACAAACATTAGGGGAACATTACATTTAACATTACAAAAACGTTCTCTCTCCCTAGAATTGTTAGCTGGGCTGCTGCTGTTGGTTGTTATGGTGATGGCGGGATTGGCTAGTGGCGAAGTGGCGAGGAGTGTTGTAACGGCAAGGCCTCTCGGTGAGTTGATTACACCCCATTATGTCATTTCACTCCCGCTTTGTTTTTAATCGTCCTGTCCCCGTTACCATGGTCACCGATGGAGCACTGCTAGCTGCTCTTTTCAGACTGCCTGCGTTGGCTAACAGCCGTGCTCTTGACTGACAGACAGGTAGTCTCGGTGTGTGTTTTTAGGTCATCTCTTGTGTCAGTCATAAAGTGGGTAACAGTTTCTTAGTTTACAAGTGGCCTTTAACTCAGAGTGAAAACAATGTTTCCTTCACCTTGTATTAGCTTAAGGCCGGTCAGGAGTTTTGTTAGTTATAGATTGTGGCCTTGTTATAGACCATAACTACTAGGACATAATGTTTTTCCTGGTCAGGTCACATGGTCAAGACAAACTTCTGGGTTTAAACTATAAAGTTACCACTCTGTATTGGTTTCTCCCTTTTTACTCAGAGGGTAGAAGCTGAAAGAAACTGGCATCCATCTTGTTTCCTAGCCCGTAGAACAGAACCAGGGGCAGGTTGGTTCCTAGTCTCCTCACCTCCTCACCGTGACAGTTGAGTTTCTTTCCCAGAGAGTTTGCCTGAGGGGGACAGAGGAGTGAAAGGACTTTTGTTTACATTTAACATAATCTCCTTGTGTGAGCGAGAGCTGGAGAATGCTGGCACTGTGCCTCTCTGTCTGTTTCTTTTTCTCTCTCTCTCTCTCTCTCTCTCTCTCTCTCTCTCTCTCTCTCCATTTCTCTCTCTGTCCATTCCTCCCTCCCGCTCTGTCTCTCTCTCTTCTTTTGGCAGCCTGTAATTTTTTTCTCTTTCAATCACGTCGGCTTCCATGGTAACTATCTGCTGAGAGGCCAGAGAGGGTCTGTGAAATGTTTCCAGGGCCCAGCTGTAATTGGTAGCAGGTTAGATGGAGAGAAAAATACCCTGTGCTCCATCTGTGTTCCCATGCATTATCACAATACAGAGACCTTTGTGTACATGAGCAGGTGTTATTGGCTGTGTGACGCAGCTAGGCCTAGCTGCATATACTGGTGGGAAAAATATGTAATGACGCATTTATTACTAGGCTTCTGCTACAAACTATGCATATCACTAAGCAACATGGCTTCAATTGATCAAAGTTAGGTATTTTATCTATAGCTACAAATCCGATGATCCCATCTGCATTGGAAAACTAATGAAAATAGCTTGGCGATAGTTATTTCAGTTGTTGTTTGTCTTCTGTTAGATAATTGTTTGCCAGTAGTTATGCCCAGCTAAAGCCCTGTTTATTCCGGGATGCCTTTATCTGTGTAGTGTATACTGTGAGTGACTTGACCAGCTTGCTGTTGTGTTATAAATGGTGTAATCCCAGCTCTGAAGGAAGCCTGTGGTCCATGCTAAATCAACAGTAATCAACTCCCAGGTACCTGGAAGGCGTTGCAGTGCAATAGTGACACCTGTAGGCCAGAGGCGGCAGTGCAGTGGTGCGCTATAACAGCAGGTGCATCTGGTAGTCGTGTATACTTTAGGTTAGAGAGAATAGAATGGCTATATCTTTAGAGGTGTTGATCACATGTTCTTTAACGGTATGGGTAAGATTTAACATGGTTGAAAGTGTATTTACATTTAAAAACTGCTCTTCATCCATCTTTTCATAGTGATAGTATTAAGCAACGGACGAGTGCATCTGGCTAAACGACATGGGAGCGTAGTGCCGTTGTGCCCTGAGGAGGATTATAGAGCAGGCCCAGTCACGTCTAGGTCTTGGAAGGTGATACCAGTACACACACAAAGGAATACTCTGTGTACAGGCTAGGCTGCCTCTGGCTGTCATACTCTGAGGAATGGAATCTGTGAGTGGATTCTTGTGACTGAGAGTGATGCCAGAGAAAAGCAATGAGTAGTAGCATATATGGCCCACCTGGGGATGACCGCTATGAAAACAAATACTGTATGAGGACACGTATCAAGTGTTTATCGTTGATTTATTTTTGACTTATTCGTCAAATAGAGTCATCCATTTATTTTCCCTAATGATTTTGTCCATCACCTCTTGACAAGTCACAGTTTTTTTGAGAAACTGCATAACCATTATAAGGACTTCGGACATTCATACACACATAGGCTACTTTACACATTACACAGATATGCAGGTAGCCTAGCGGTTAGAGAGGCGACTGGTTGCCAGTTTGAATCCCGGGACTGACTGGAAAAATCTGTTGGGAAGTGAGCTGGCTCAAATGTCAAAAATAATTAAAACAAAAACACTACAGTAAATACTACAGTAATGTCTGCAAAAACACCACAGTGAACACTACAGAATGTATACCATATACTATTTATATCATATACTATGATGTTTTTTAATGTGGATGAAACCGGAGAGTTGCTGGTATCAAATCCTAGATGCCATTTCCTGCCGTTGTGCCCTTGAGCAAAGCACTTTACCCTGCACAATAACTGCTCCATGGGTGCCCAGTGTGGCAGCCCCCTGCTCCAACCTACTCAACCTGTATGGGTGTCTTTTGGAGGGGTTGGGATAAAGCGGAAGTCAAATTTCAGTTGGACTTTGTGTACAATTGACGAATAAAGTGTTTATTTTTATTTTACCCCCTTTTCATGGTATCCAATTTTTTGTAGTTACTATCTTGTCTCATCTCTACAACTCCCATACGGGCTCGGGAGAGACGAAGGTCGAAAGCCATGCGTCCTCCAAAACACAACCCATCCAAGCCGCACTGCTTCTTAAAACAGCGCACATCCAACCCGGAAGCACCAATGTATCGGAGGAAACACCGTGCACCTGGGTGCACTGCACACTGTGCCCAGACTGCCACAGGAGTCACTAGTGCACGATGAGACAAGGATATCCCTATCGGCCAAACCCTCCCTAACCCAGACGATGCTAGGCCAATTGTGCGTCGCCCCATGGACCTCCCGGTTGCGGCAGAGCCTGGGCGCAAACCCAGAGTCTCTGGTGGCACAGCTAGCACTTCGATGCATTGCCCTAGACCACTGCGCCACCCGGGAGGTGTGAACAAAGTGATTTTAATCTTAATATATATTTTCACATTTATTATACCAAAAGAGAAAATTGTTTTAGGGCTGATAGTTTATAAGTCAATAGTCAATCACGTGCATGAATGCATTCAGTTATGCAACTTTCCCTTTTGTTTGGTAGCGGTGCCATTGTTTTCCCCTTGGCTAAGAACATTGCATAGAAAACTGCATGATTCCCACTGTGACATAAAAGCCAGGGATTGTGGAGTCGAACCCCCCATCTACGGGCTGTGATAGGCTGTTTTCTGGGGGCACTCCCCCTCTTCTTCTCTCCTGTCTGTTCCGGGTGGTGAGAGTTACCCCTTGCAGTGTAATGGGTTTTCCTGAGCCTGGCTGCCTTGAAATGTAGGAGTCCTTTTGTGGTGCCATGTGCAATGCCTCAGAGAAGAGCAGGAGGGGGAGAGGGGAGGTGCAGGGGGAGAGATAAGGAGAGGGCTGCGTGTGCGGAATGCTCATCCTCCCTCTGTCTCTCTCTTTCATGCTCTTTCTCTCTCTCTCTCTTTCTCTCCCTCACATGTCTACCCACTCTGTCTCACCACATCCAACTGTTTATCTACTACTACAGGGCTTTTTTCTCTCTCTCTCTCTCTCTCTCTCTCTCTCTGTCTCTCTCTCTCTCACTCTATCTCTCTATCTCTTTCTTTCTCTCTCTCTCTCTCTCTCTCTCTCTCTCTCTCTCTCTCTCTCTCTCTCTCTCTTCACACACATCTGTCAATCGCGTGGGCAGTAATGGAAACCTAAAAAAGATGACATCTGATAATGAAGGCTACTGGGGGGACAACTCGGAGTTCTTGGTTGATGGTTTCAGATGCCAATAAATCCATAGGTATAAGAAACCCTAACCCGTACCACCTACTCCGCTCACAGCATAAGTGTTGGGGTGTACTTTAAGCACTAACCAGCAGTGTAGGTGTTGGGTTGTGAGGTGTGGTGGTGGTGGGGAGAGGCAGAGGCGTCATTGGATGAGTTATTGAGCTATTACAGTGCCGCCAGACCGCTAACTGGGGTGATGAACCTCTCAGACTGACCACAGGTAGCTGGTGTCTGGTCACACGTGACAAGAGACATGGGGCAAGGGAAGATTAACACGCCTGTTCAGTGTAATGTATCAGTGTGTGTACCACAGCAGCCATCGACACTGCAGAAAAAACGTAAGACAAAAAATGGCTACCGTCTCGCTCTGTCTCTCACTTCGCCGAATATTGTTCTGTTACTTCCTCTATCTTTCTTTCTCTATCTCGCTCTCTATATATATTTCTATCTTTATTGCTCTCTTTTTCTCTCCCTCTCTCTCCTTCCCTCCGTCTCTCTCTGCCAGCGGCTAACAGGAATCCAGGCAGGGGAGGAGAGAGAAACAGATTTGGTTCCCTCCCTCCTCTCTCTCTCTCTCCCCTCCCCCCTCTCACCAAACCTGTTTTATTCCCATCATCTCCTCGCCTCTTATCGGCCTCTTCCAGGCGCATGGCGGGCGAGAGCCTCCATAATGAGGTGGCGAGATCTCAGACTCCGATCACTTTGCCGCCTTATCGGCGCTGACACCAATCTCCTTGAATGACATTCCGCCCAAACCGTTATATAAACCAGCAGAGCCCAGATCAGTGGAGGAAAGTCAATGCTGCAAAGGAGAGCGAGAAGGAGAAGAGGGATGGAAAAAAGGGAGAAGATTTAGAGCTGCCGTTGCGAATGATAAGGGCAACTGTTTTTTTCCTTTCCTTTTCTTTCTCTTTTTGTGTGTGTTTTTATTATCACTTATTTAATTAAAATCGGAGTTGCTTTGCAAAGAAAAGAAGAAGGGAGATAAAGGGGATTGTTTTTGAAATGGCGTGGCTTAAGATCGTTAGCCTGTCTGGATGCTGAAGTGGGATGGGAATCATGTGACGCAGTCAAGTAATAGCACAGATCTGGGTATGCTCCAAAGGCGCATTTTCCTTATCTTTGATCTGGGTTTCAATTGACCCCTGAGCATAAGCAAATATTAACATAGTAATCCCCATCATCAAAATGTTAACCTTGGTTCTGCCCACCATTTCAGAGCATCCCCTAGAATAAATCTGTGTATACATGCGTGCATGTGTGTGTGTGCGTGTGTGTGTGTGTGTGTGTGTGTGTGTGTGTGTGTGGATGAAGGTTCTACCCTGTCTTTGACGGAGAAGGGAGGGGAAGTGGGGGGCGCTATCTCCACTCTAATGCAGTGCTCACAAGTAGGAAGTAAACACCACACTTATAGATCTATAGAACATTGTTACCCATGATAGCGTTAGCTGACCTACAGTAGGCCTTGATATTAGATATAAACCACAATATGCCGTGGTTGCCCTGCCAGGAGATATGGTGCATAGTACATTAACGCAGCGATAGATATGCTATTCTAGGGGGCAGTGGCCTGGAATAGAAACCATTAAGAGCCCAAATAGGAAAGAAATAATGGCAGCAATCATTTAACACATGGAAAGTAAAACACGGGTCCTTATCTTTCCTGAACAGGAGTGTGTTGTTTTCTCCTCATGTGCCTCAGTCCAGCAAGCTCACCATGACAATGAGAACAATTTCATTAAAAATACAGGCCTGAGGGGGGAAGTGTGTGTGTGTGTGTGTGTGTGTGTGTGTGTGTGTGTGTGTGTGTGTGTGTGTGTGTGTGTGTGTGTGTGTGTGTGTGTGTGTGTGTGTGTGTGTGTGTGTGTGTGTGTGTGTGTGTGTGTGTGTGTAGGGGGGGGCCACATTTCAAAGGCAAATCTATGCATAGTGGTTTGACCGTGGGTCACCCTATATGATGTGAAATAGGAATTAGAGGTCAGTGTGTGTGATATTCTATCATTCTCTAATATGGGGCATTGTCAGTCTCTCTGAAATGAGAGAGACAGTAGAGAGAGAGAGAGAGAGAGAGAGAGAGAGAGAGAGAGAGAGAGAGAGAGAGAGAGACGTGAGGAAGCCTCTCCATATAGATGATGTTAGAGAGACACCATCAGGCATACAGTGCTCACTTCACCTTATGGCTGGGTATGTTTGAAATCACAAAATAAATAGAATATTGCTTTAATTGAGCCTAGGTTATGATAACGTATACTGTCCCTATACCTTGCAGACAGTTCAACCAAAGTACAGGAAATGAAGAGTAAACTCGATCTATGGGGAAAAAGGTATGTTCAAGAATGCTGTTTCTTTATAAACTACCACAGTATGAGTCATAGTACCCATAAAACCTAGCGGTCAAACAAGGAAATGGTTCAAATCGTTTTTCCACCATTCATTTTTCCTGTAAGGGGTTTTAGAATATGTTTAATAAGGGCTATGTTTTGTGTAAAACACATGATGTTTTGATAACTGTGTAAATCTGCCGAGGACAAGGTGACTTTTATATTTATCACAATACCTGTGTCACACTCTGACCAGAGTTTGCGTTGTTTGTTTCTATGTTTTGTTTGGTCAGGGTGTGATATGAGTGGGCATTATATGTTGTATGTCTAGTTTGTCTGTTTCGATGTGTTTGGCCTGATATGGTTCTCAATCAGAGGCAGGCGTTAGTCATTGTCTCTGATTGGGAACCATATTTAGGTAGCCTGTTTTGTATTGTGGGTTGTGGGTGATTGTTCCTGTTTCCAGTGTTTGTGTTCACGTTATGGGACTGTTTTGTCTTTGTTTATTTTGTCGGTTTATTGTTTTTGTTCATTGTTAAAGTATTCTATTAAAATGGATAATCATCACGCTGCATTTTGGTCCTCCTCTCTTTCGCCCGACGAGGAGCGTTACAACCTGTTAGCAAAGGTGTCAGCTAGAGATGACTTGCAGGAATTTGTAGTCTTGCATGATGTCAACTTTGATGCTAATTAGCATTTTCAAATCTGAGAGTAAATAGAGAGGAATATCTTGATAAAAGTCACCTTGTCCGAGACAGCTTTATATTGTTATAAAAACTTAAAAAATGAATGGTGGAAAAACGATTTGAACCATTTCCTTGTTTGACCGCAAGGTTTATGGGTATTATGGCACCTCCACTGTGGGGCTCTGTAGTTATGAAACGCTCTAAGGAATGCATGGCACTCTGCCAGAATGAATGTTATTCAAAGTACGCATCTGAAACTATGCCTACATTTTCCCACAAGATAAGTGTTTCCATCCAATTGACTTGTTTTGGATAAAAGGCTGTGCGTGATGACGTAGTGCACATAAAAATTACTTTTACGTTTAAATGCCCATGTACCGAATAAAAAAAATACAAATAAATGGGTTTGCATAGCATTTTCAACTCTACTGATGGTTTTGTCACAAACATTTTTGTGTTGTATAGCGATTGTGTCTACTCTGGTATTGGCACATGCGCTCTCGCCAACAGTTCGCAGATACAGTGTATAAAACGGCTGGATGAAAACTTGATCCTATTTTGGCAGTTACTTGTATAGACATATGTGTGTGTGTGCACAATAGGTTACAGTGTGTGTGTGTGTGTGTGTGTGTGTGTGTGTGTGTGTGTGTGTGTGTGTGTGTGTGTGTGTGTGTGTGTGTGTGTGTGTGTGTGTGTGTGTGTGTGTGTGTGTGTATCCTCCCCAAGGTTAGCACTCCTCACAGGCCTCCTAGTGGAGGATGCGGTTGGCATTGCTCTCACAGCTGCTGTGGATGAAGGGTCTGCAGGCCTGGACGTGGCTGTTAAAATACCAGTGCAGAATAAACTTCCCACAGCTGCCCTCCTCCCGGGACAACACACACGGTTCTACTGGAGCTGGAATACATCACACACAGTGAGTGAGTGAGTGAGTGAGTGAGTGAGTGAGTGAGTGAGTGAGTGAGGCCAAAAATCTGGAAACAGAACAGAGGTAAAGCCACAGTGAGCCGTTAAAGCTCCGAAGGTTTGTGACGTTAGTATTAATTTTACTGTACAGTAGCTTAACATTTTGTGATGATCATTAAATATGTGATCATACAATTGAAGAGTTTATTTGTTTCACATTTGTGTTTTTTCTTCAGAAAATAATGTTTATGGGTACCTTTATGTGTCTGTAAAATATTACTGTCCTCAGATTTTCAATTCATATTTTTCACAATTGGTTTTGTTGCAAAACACTATATATCCATTGTTTAGCTCGAATGGAATTTTTGTATCCTGCATTAAAAAAATACAAATAAAAACCTGGTTCAACCTTTTTATGCAAGTACAGTACATGTTGGATAAAAAAAAAATTTCATGCTCAGGCCTGATGAAAACATCACATTTGTCGGTAAACTTTGCAAATATCGAACAAAATAAAATGTGTTAGACAAGGTGAGATCTTTTTGTGTCTGTAAAATTAATTATGTGAGAAATTGTGGTGGATGGAAACATAACTATTGACACCCACTATGTTAACAATTATGTTTAGTGTGTCATCAATTTGTAAGGCAACCATTCAGAATTTGACAAGAATATCTGATTTCAAGCTCTTGGTCAATTTCAAATTGCGGGTAACACGTAATTTAGCACACCGTGGGAACAGGTGAGACCTATGTCACATGTCAGCGAGCCCAAACAGTAGAGGCTACTACAGTTCATTTCCACTACAGAGGACCACTCCCTTTTCTTATCTGAAGGCTCGTAAACCGCACCCATTCCTGAATGCCGCAATACCATAGGCTGACGCTGGTTGCTAGGGGCGTGTATTTCCGGTATTGCAGCGGCTGGAATTTCAGGGGTTGCATTCAGTTCATCTCAACGATTGCTACGTTCCGTGATGGTTTATACTGAACAAGACGTTTCCCCAAAACTGTGCGTACCGTCCTTCAACATCATTTGAGCTAGGTCTGTTACTCTTTGGTGGGTGTGGCCTGATCAATACGGGGGATACCATTTGAAATCGCAAAACTCGTTCAGCAAGTTACATTTATAGCCGTTATGTTGAATTAAAGGTTGAACATCGTGCTGTCTTACTGAACACACCCCTTGTGTCCTCTTTGTGGATTTTTGGGTGGGTTTGCGAGCGCACAACCCGGACAGGCACCAAAAACGAGTTCCCCATTCTGTGCTAGCCAGATACATGCAAGACTGTAGCCTCCACAATCATAGGCAAGGATGACCGAAAGCTCCGCGAACAAGCCGGCCAATGGACAAGTTTGTCACCGAGTGAAGAACGGCGTTAAACCGGGCAGAAACGGTTTCATAAAAAACCATCACCATTACCATCATCAGCAGCCGATGTACTGCTATCCCGAGGACAAGGTGAGGCCCAAGCACACTGTATGGATGGAGAATGGATGGATGGTGTAGAAACTGAAAACACCAAGCTGAAAATCAGTATTGTTAGCAATGTAGCTAGCTAACGTTATGTGTATTTAGCTTGATGTGTTTTGAAATGTAGCTAAACGATTTTGATAGCTTTATCGTTACTGACACCTATTTGAATTTGCTAAACAACTGCCCGCAAGCTGAAGCCAACGTTACTGAGTCTACTAAGCTCAGTAAGTTGGACATATGACAGTTGTTGCCAACTATTTTAGTTGGTTTATTAACTAACGTTAGGTATTCATCAAAGTAGATTTGTAATAATGGAACGTTAGCATTATGTAACGTTCAGTGGAGGCTGGTGGGATGCGCTATAGGAGGACGGGCTCATTCTAATGCTGGAATGGAATTAATGGAATCAAACATGGGGTCTCCATGTGTGTGATGTGTTTGATATCGTTCCATTCATTCCAATCCAGCCATTGCAATGAGCCCGTCCTCCTATAGCTCCTCCCATCAGCCTTCATTGGTAACGTTACATCCCACAGTGTTAACTAATTATATCTGCAGTGTAGCCAGCTTGCTGCTTTTCCAGCCTTTAATCTTTTACAAACAACTAGTTAGCTAGCTACAATGTCAACAATCATTTAATTAATCACTGATGCCATTAGCCCAAAGGCCAGCAGATGGTGCAATTCAGTTGTTTCATTTACCGTCCAAAGGGAATCACAGCTATACATACACTCGTATCCTCTGTGAACCGGTTCGTACATAAACACTTTCCATTCAGGCTGCAAAATCATTGATTTCCTCCTTAACTCCATTTAATGGTGAGAAAGCCAAAAAATATGCATACTTTCTTTATGAAACACCATTTTCCACCACCATGCTACAGTAGTTAATGCTAGTCCCTAAATTACATTCAGCCATTTTCCACCACCATGCTAGAGTAATTAATACTAGTCCCGGATGTTGCGT
This sequence comes from Oncorhynchus nerka, assembly GCF_034236695.1. NCBI lineage: Eukaryota > Metazoa > Chordata > Actinopteri > Salmoniformes > Salmonidae > Oncorhynchus > Oncorhynchus nerka. The sequence goes on from NC_088413.1 coordinate 43,648,518, forward strand.
AACCAATTCACTTTTTGGTCCACCAGCAACGATTTAAAAATATTTTTACAAATCTACCAGCCACTCAGATCTTTTACCAGCCAAAAGAAAATACACCCACACACAAAGAACGAGAATGCTTTCTGTTTTTCTAAAACAAAAAATGTATTACTTGTAAAGAAGTAATGGGGTATATTGCATAATTACATTTTTATGACCTGTCTTTCAACCAATGTTTGTTAAAATAAATCATTTAGATACAATAGTAAAAAGAGATAGATAGACAGGTATAGAACTGAATCAACGAAGGCTGAGTATGGCTTATTTGTTATTATAGTTCAAGACTTTATTTTGACATTTTTTACAAGCAGTTCATGATTTGCTCCTAAGAAGAAATGTAGCACACAAATACATCTAAGAGACTAAGTATTTGAGTGTTTTAATGATAAGAAATTACTAAAAGTTCATTAATAAAATATTTTAGGATGGATCCATGCTCAATCAAGCACAATCATTAGGTGAGACAAATGTTCAGCTGCCCCTTTAAGGGATGGCTCGTTACCATAGCAACTTAGGCACTTGCTTGTCTGTGCTGGAAAAAAAATCTTACTACAAATGTCTTCCTAGCAGCAGACTTGCAGCAAACTGAAAGTAACATTGAAAAACAACTTGGTGTGTGTGAACAAAATTATATAACGGGCCAAGAAACACAAGGACAAAGTCACAGTCAGTGGTGTAAAATATCTAAGTAAATACTTTCTAATACTACTTAAGCCATTTTTTGGTGGTATCTGTACATTACTTTACTATTTATATTTTTGAAAACTTTTACTTCACTACATTACTATAGAAAATAATTTACTTTACTCCATACTTTCCCTGACACACAAGTACTCATTACATTTTGAATGCTTAGCAGGACAGAAAAATGATCAAATTCATGCACTTAGCAAGAAAACATCCCTTGTCATCCCTACTGCCTCTGATCTGGCAGACTTACTAAACACAAATGCTTCAATTGTAAATTAAGTCTGAGTGTTGGAGCGTGCCCCTGGCTAGCCATAAATAAATAAAAACACATTGTACCCTCTGGTTTGCTTAATATAAGGAATTTTAAATTATTTTTTACTTTTGATACTTAAGCATATTTGAGAAATTCCATGTACTTTTAATACTTAAGTATATTTAAAACCAAATACTTTTAGACTTTTACTCAAGTAGTATTTTACTGGGTAACTTAACTTGAGTAATTTCTATTAAGGTACAGTATCTTTACTTTTACTCAAGAATGACAATTGGGTACATGCATGTTAGCATTGGCGAATGGGAATATGATGCTCAAAGTGACTCAGACTCATTGTGATGAATCTATAAAACGGAACTAGCTAGCTACATAAACGTATTTTTGGGAATTCAAAAATGTATTGGAATAAATAACCAAACTATACAGCTAGCTAGCCAGCTATGGTGCGGGAGGTAGCCTAGCGGTTAAGGGCATTAGGCCAGTAACCAAAAGGTAGCTGGTTCGAATCCCAGAGCCAGCTCGGTGAAAAATCTGTCTATGGCTTTAAGCAAGGCACTTAACCCTACGTGTTTCCTCTAAGTCGCTCTGGAATAGAGCATCTACTAAATTAATAAAATGTAAATGTCTGTAGCTAGCTACCTGACAAGAGTGCTATGTTAGCTTGATAGGTAGATAAATAGCTTTAGGTTGGTTGCTTTCCACCAAGGACGTTGCCTATCCCTCACTTGGCCATGGGAATTTGAAGGTATACTTGGATGTGACTATGTAAAACTTAATTTGTGGGTTGAGGGGTGAGGGCTGTCTACTTCGCATTTGTCCGCAGCCCTGAACTGAAAGTTTCTAAATAAAAGAATGCTGAAACCTGATTGGCTGAATGTGATACGCTAATTTCGGGACGAGCATTAACTACTCTAGCATGGTGGTGGAAAATGGTGTTTCATAAAGAAAGTACGCATATTTTCCCTTTTTTTCACGCCTTCTCATCATAAAATAGAATTAAGTAGGAAATTGACGCCTTTCCAGCCTTAATGGAGAATGTTTTATGTACAAACTGGTCCACAGGTGATACGAGTGTATAGCAAGCTGCATACATTCCCTTTGGACGGTAAGATGAAACGACTCAATATTGCCATCTGCTGGCCTTTGGGGTATGACATCATCAGTGTTCTCTCTAGAAGATGTTGAGCGTAATCTTAAATAATCTTAACTGGGTGTAGCCCTGCTGCCGCCTGATGGTGCTGCTATTCCTCACGTCTTTTGTCATTTGTCATTGGTGTCCTGCATTAAGCTGCACAGACGGTAATACACTCTGTCTCCCGGCGACCGGCTTGTACATCCTCCATTCAGGCTCCAAAGGCATCTGGGGAAAAAAACGGGGAAAATATGCGTACTATCTTAATAAAATAACGTTTTCCACCACTAGTTTTGGATTTTCTGACAACTTCCAGATGTTGCACACAACATTCAGCCAATCAGGTTGCAGCAGTCTGTTGCTTACCCCTGGCTGAACAGGATGCACAATGACAGGAAGTAGCATTATCCACTCTAGCATGGTTTGTTGAAAGTTGGGTTTTATTAAGACGGTACGCATATTTTCCCAGTTTGTTTTTGGGGCGGCATGCCATTAAAGCTAGTTAAGGAGGAAACCGATGCATCTACAGCCTAAATGGCGGATGTTTTATATACCAGACGGTTACTAGGGGACAGGAGTGTTACAGTGCCTTCAGAAAGTATTCAGACCCCTTGACTTTTTTCACATTTTGTTATGTTACACCGTCATCAATCTACACACTATACCCCATAATGATAAAGCAAAACCAGGTTTTTAGAAATGTTTGCAAATGGTGCCAGGTTTCCTCTAGACGTGGTTTTGGTGCCCTTCCCCAAATCTGTGCCTCGACACAATCCTGTCTCGGAGCTCTATGTACAATTCCTTTGGTCTCATGGCTAGGTTTTTGCTCTGACATGCACTGTCAACTGTGTGGGCTTTTATAGACAGGTGTGTGCCTTCCCAAATCATGTCCAATCAATTGAATTTACCACAGGTGGACTCCAATCAAGTTGTAGAAACATCTCAAGGATGGTCAATGGAAACAGGATGCACCTGGGCTCAATTTCGAGTCTCATTGCAAAGGGTCTGAATAGTTATGTACTTATGTTTTTTATTTTTAATAAGTTTGCAAAAATGTCTAAACCTGTTTTCCCTTTTTCATTATGGGGTATTGTGTGTAGATTGATGAGGGAAAACATGCATTTTATTTTTGAATAAGGCTCTGACTTAACAAAATGTGGAAAAAGTCTGGGTCTGAATACCAAATCCACTATACTGAACAAAAATATAAATGCAATAATTTCAAAGATTTGACTGAGATACAGTTCATATTAGGAAATCAGTCAATTGAAATACATTCATTAGGCCCTAATCTATGGATTTCACATGACTGGGAATACAGATATGCATCTGTTAGTCACAGATACCTTAATAAAAACAAAGGTAGGGGTGTGGATCAGAAAACTCGTCAGTATCTGTTGGGACCACCATTTGTGTCATGCAGCGAATGACGTTCCTGCAGTCAGCATGTCAATTGCTCGCTCCCTCAACTTGAGACATCTGTGGCATCGTGTTGTGACACAACTGCACATTTTAGTGGCCTTTTTATTTTCCCCAGCACAAGGTGCACCCGTGTAATGATCATGCTGTTTAATCAGCTTCTTGATATGCCACACCTGTTAGGTGGATGGATTATCTTGGCAAAGGAGAAATGCACACTAACAGGGATGTAAACATTTGTGGCAAAAATCTTTGAGATATAAGCTCTTTGTGCATATGGAACATTTCTGGTATCTTTTATTTCAGCTCATGAAACATGGGACCAACACTTGACATGTTGCACTTATTATTTTTTTCAGTGTAGGTTTAAAAGACTCAGGTCACAAAAAATGAAATGAAATTTAGCAATATACCACATTACTTCTTACTAATACAATTCTTGTTTTAGAAACATTACAAAGCACGGTCATCCGTTTGTGTTTTTTTGATGTAATTATGTCAAAAATATTTTAACAAAATTATTGTTAAATTAACCTTAACCCCTTTCCTAACCTTAAACTCATTATCCTAACCTGTTATGATAATTCTCCTAACCTACTGCGTAAATTCTCCTAACCTGATATGAAATGTCAAATCTGACATTAATTAGTCAAAAACTGGATTCCTTCTAGTGAAATTCTCACAGGCATATGTGAAGACCTGAGTGGCCCCGTTACCAAGGTAATCTTAAAGGGGCAGCTGAAAAATGTTTGTCACGGAATATTAAATTTAAGTCTTACTAGTAATACATTCATTTTTTTTTTTACATTACTGAACATGCTCATCTGTTTTTGTGTGTGTAATTATGGTAGGGAAAACATTTGGCTGGGAAAAGATCTGAGTGGCTGGTAGATGTTAAAATTAAAAATAAAATAAAAAGATTCTACCTGCCACAGTGTCTGGTATACAAAAAAGTTTGTTTTAGTCCCTGGTCACAACCCTATACCTGTACTCCCCAACTCCCTAGCCTGTACTCCCCGACTCCCTAACTCCCCATCTATAGAGGGAACGCAGAGGAACAGGGCGCTGTTCATTAATTTTCCACCCCTTGATCCAGACGTAATTTTAATTAGCCTAGTGTATTGCAAATTCGATAATATCTCTTTCATGAGTCAACAACATATCTTTAAGATGGCTCTAAATTAAAATTCTCAGAGACAATTCTATCAAGTTGGCTATATCAATGTCTTGCCCTATATAGCCACTTTTATCCAAAGCGATTTAGTCATGCGTGCATATATTGGCTCCAGCGGGAATCAAACTCACAACCTTTGGCGTTACAAGCGCCATGCTCAACCGACTGTGTGATCTTCTAGCTAGAGCATTTTTAGTTTAGTTTATTAATTCGACCACTTAAAAAAACAAGCACACATAAAACTTAAAAGCCATACATGCACATTAATAAAATCATCGAGGATAACACACAAAGTCTGGGACTTATTTCCATTGTGGTCCTCTTGAGACAAGATGGCTAGACAAGATCGAACACAGTGTGGCAGTGAAATAATAAAACCTAAACATAAAAGAAGAACATCGATCTCATCATTCCAGTTCCATCATTGTATTGGAAGTCAAACACTGGGGCCCAGATACTGATGTCTTGCCAACTAGGGTATGACAATTCAATAAGGCATTGCCAAGACATCACAAACAGATCTTAGATACAAGGAAATGAATCAAGGATTTAACCTAGGCCTACTTGTTGTAGCTACACTAGCTCATTTTCCCAGGCGTAAGGCGGAGAGTGGGAGGGACGGGAATGCATGGTCTGGTAATTGACTCCAAGCTGATTTTTTAAAAATGTATTTCACCTTTATTTAACCAGGTAGGCTAGTTGAGAACATGTTCTCATTTGCAACTGTGACCTGGCCAAGATAAAGCATAGCAGTGTGAACAGACAACAGTTACACATGGAGTAAACAAACAATAAACAAGTCAATAACATAGTAGAAAAAAAATCTATATACATTGTGTGCAAAAGGCATGAGGAGGTAGGCAATAAATAGGCCATAGGAGTGATTAATTACAATTTAGCAGATTAACACTGGAGTGATAAATTATCAGGTGAACATGTGCAGGTAGAGACACTGGTGTGCAAAAGAGCAGAAAAGTAAATAAAATAAAATAACAGTATGGGGATGAGGTAGTTAGGTGGGCTATATACCGATAGACTATGTACAGCTGCAGCGATCGGTTAGCTGCTCAGATAGCAGATGTTTGAAGTTGGTGAGGGAGATAAAAGTCTCCAACTTCAGCGATTTTTGCAATTCGTTCCAGTCGCAGGCAGCAGAGAACTGGAAGGAAAGGCGGCCAAATGAGGTGTTGGCTTTAGGGATGATCAGTGAGATACACCTGCTGGAGCGCGTGCTACGGGTGGGTGTTGCCATCGTGACCAGTGAACTGAGATAAGGCGGAGCTTTACCTAGCATAGACTTGTAGATGACCTGGAGCCAGTGGGTCTGGCGACGAACATGTAGGGAGGACCAGCCGACTAGAGCATACAGGTCGCAGTGGTGGGTGGTATAAGGTGCTTTAGTAACAAAACGGATGGCACTGTGATAAACTACATCCAGTTTGCTGAGTAGAGTATTGGAAGCTATTTTGTAGATTACATCGCCGAAGTCGAGGATCGGTAGGATAGTCAGTTTTACTAGGGTAGGTTTTGCAGCGTGAGTGAAGGAGGCTTTGTTGCGAAATAGAAAGCCGACTCTAGATTTGATTTTGGATTGGAGATGTTTGATATGAGTCTGGAAGGAGAGTTTGCAGTCTAGTCAGACACCTTATAGATGTCCACATATTCTAGGTCGGAACCATCCAGGGTGGTGATGCTAGTCGGGCGTGCGGGTGCAGGCAGCGAACGGTTGAAAAGCATGCATTTGGTTTTACTAGCGTTTAAGAGCAGTTGGAGGAAGGAGTGTTGTATGGCATTGAAGCTCGTTTGGAGGTTAGATAGCACAGTGTCCAAGGAAGGGCCAGAAGTATACAGAATGGTGTCGTCTGCGTAGAGGTGGATCAGGGAATCGCCCGCAGAAAGAGCAACATCATTGATATATACAGAGAAAAGAGTCGGCCCGAGAATTGAACCCTGTGGTACCCCCATAGAGACTGCCAGAGGACCGGACAACATGCCCTCCGATTTGACACACTGAACTCTGTCTGCAAAGTAGTTGGTAAACCAGGCAAGGCAGTCATTAGAAAAACCGAGGCTACTGAGTCTGCTGATAAGAATATGGTGATTGACAGAGTCGAAAGCCTTGGCCAGGTCGATGAAGACGGCTGCACAGTACTGTCTTTTATCGATGGCGGTTATGATATCGTTTAATACCTTGAGCGTGGCTGAGGTGCACCCGTGACCGGCTCGGGAAACCGGATTGCACAGCGGAGAAGGTACGGTGGGATTCGAGATGGTCAGTGATCTGTTTGTTGACTTGGCTTTCGAAGACCTTAGATAGGCAGGGCAGGATGGATATAGGTCTGTAACAGTTTGGGTCCAGGGTGTCTCCACCTTTGAAGAGGGGGATGACCACGGCAGCTTTCCAATCCTTGTGGATCTCAGATGATACGAAGGAGAGGTTGAACAGGCTGGTAATAGGGGTTGCGACATTGGCGGCGGACAGTTTCAGAAATAGAGGGTCCAGATTGTCAAGCCCAGCTGATTTGTATGGGTCCAGGTTTTGCAGCTCTTTCAGAACATCTGCTATCTGGATTTGGGTAAAGGAGAAGCTGGGGAGGCATGGGCGAGTAGCTGCGGGGGGGCAGAGCTGTTGGCCGAGGTTGGAGTAGCCAGGAGGAAGGCATGGCCAGCCGGTTGTAGTGCATGTGCATGTCACTGTTGCTAGCCTTTGAGGTATGGGAGAGAGAAGCATGACTAGTCACATGTGGTTGCAAAGCAGTGTGGGGCTTGATTTTTCAATGGAAAGACTCAAAGGCCACTCCTGTATGTGTTTCAAACCTCAGTATTGCAGTGTGTGTAAAAATGTCTCTCACATATTAACCTATCATACCAATAAACTTTTATTTGATTTACTGTATAGGCTATGCCAGCTGTCCCTAATAACAGGTGGATTTCTATTGTGAAATAGAAATCATAGGATCACCACTTTATTTTAAGAATGTGAAATGTCAGAATAATGGTAGAGAATGAATTATTTCAGCGTTTATTCCTTTCATCACATTACCAGTGGGTCAGAAGTTTACATCCACTCAATTATTATTTGGTAGCATTGCTTTTAAATTGTTTAACTTGGGTCAAATGTTTCGGGTAGCCTTCCACAAGCTTCCCACAATAAGTTGGGTGCATTTTGGCCCATTCCTCCTGACAGAGCTGGTGTAACTGAGTCAGGTTTGTAGGCCTCCTTGCTCGTACACGCTTTTTCAGTTATGCTCACAAATTTTCTATAGGACTGAAGTCAGGGCTTTATGTTGGCCACTCCAATTCCTTGACTTTGTTGTCTTTAGGCTGTTTTGCCACAACTTTGGAAGTATGCTTGGGGTCAATGTCCATTTGGAAGACCTATTTGCGACCAAGCTTTAACTTCCTGACTGACGTCTTGAGATGTTGCTTCAATATATCCACATAATTTTCCACCCTCATGATGCCATCTATTTTGTGAAGTGCACCAGTCCCTCCTGTAGCAAAGCACTCTCACAACATGATGCTGCCACCCCCATGCTTCATGGTTGGGATGGAGTTCTTTGGCTTGCAAGCCACCCCCTTTTTCCTCAAAACATAAAGATAATCATTATGGCCAAACAGTTCTATTTTTGTTTCATCAGACCTGAGGACATTTCTCCAAAAAGTACGATCTTCGTCCCCATGTGCAGTTGCAAACTGTAGTCTGGCTTTTTTATGGCGGTTTTGGAGCAGAACGGCCTTTCAGGTTATGTCAATATAGTACTCTTTTTACTCTGGATATAGATACTTTTGTACCTGTTTCCTCCAGCATCTTCACAAGGTCCTTTGCTGTTGTTCTGGGATTGATTTGCACTTTTCGCACCAACATATGTTCATCTCTAGGAGACAGAACACGTCTCCTTCCTGAGCGGTATCACGGCTGCGTGGTTCCATGGTGTTTATACTTGCGTACTATTGTTCGTACAGATGAAGGTGGTACCTTCAGGCGTTTGGAAATTGCTCCCAAGGATGAACCAGACTTGTAGAGGTCTACCATTTTTTTCTGAGGTCTTGTCTGATTTCTTTTATTTTTCCATGATGTCAAGCAAAGAGGCACTGAGTTTGAAGTTAGGCCTTGAAATACATCCACAGGTACACCTCCAATTGACTCAAATGATGTCAATTAGCCTATCAGAATCTTCTAAAGCCATGACAACATTTTATGGAATTTTCTAAGCTGTTTAAAGGCACAGTCAACTTAGTATATGTAAACTTCTGACCCACTGGAATTGTGATACAGTGAATTATAAGTGAAATAATCTGTCTGTAAACAGTTGTTGGAAAAATTACTTGTGTCGTGCACAAAAGTAGATGACCTAACCGACTTGCCAATACTTTAGTTTGTTAACAGTGGTTGAAAAACAAGTTTTAATGACACCAACCTAAGTGTATGTAAACTTCCCGACTGTAGTTTGTTTATTAAAAAGAGGAGCGTAGCAGAATACAGGCCTAATAATCATAAGCCGTTTAGCAGATGCTCTTATCCAAAGCGATAAAAGCGTCCGTCATGCATGCATACATTTGACCTACGGTTGGCCCTGGGAATGCCGTATGCATGCCTACTTGTTTTAATAATCCAGGCGTAGATCAGTGGCAGCATTTCGTTGTTTTGATTTATTTCATTGGCAAGATGTTTGATTCATGTGAGTTGGTTAGGAGTGTCGTATCTGCTTGGAGAGTGCTCAGAAACAACACCCTCAGTCATGGAGCAGCCCCTCCCTTTATTTGACTCACAAATCTGATAGCCAGAGCAACAGTGCTTTACATATGGTCAGTGTAAAAACATAGCTAGCCCCTAGTATCCTTCTGTAGGCTATTTTGAATATCTCACTTCCTCTTCCCACAGTGCTAACACTGTAATAATATTCACTGACCACATAGACTAGTCACCACTTACTGAACTAAAATTTTGTTCGGTGATGATGGGAACACACAGAAATTGTCATATGAATGACCAGGAATTAGGTTATGCAGACACCTCGGCGCTAGCTGCCAGACAAGTATTCATTTACATTTTTGCGTGCGTTAAAGACATCAGATGGTGGCAAGTGCTTTGAAAAGTGTTTGTCCCCCCGTGTATGTGAGACCGTAGGAGAGATATGTAAGCCATGCCTTCTATGTTTTTATACAAAACATGCAACAGCTTGTTATTACTATGATCCAAGTGCTTTGAAATACGTGTATTACCCGGACTTGTGAGACTTTCACATTTCCAGATCATGAAACTCATGTCATTTACAGTGTCAATGGGCCTGGACGATATCAAAAAGCAAACCAAACTCTTTGCAAATATGTATGGACGTTTTGTTAAAGTCAACAAGGGTATGGACAAAAAGTGATTGGAATCAAAAGGAAAGACCCTTTACAGTATGTTTCTTGTTGTTGTTGACATGACCCCTTAGGGATGAGTAAAGGTAATTTAACTGAATTGACATTTCCTTCATCCCAACCACCTCATATCACCATCACCCAAAAACCCAGAATAACACTCAGACTTGCCTTTTACTACTAGCGCTGACTGTGCTGATAACTAGAGAACCAGGTTACTATAACCAGCTTTCCATCTAACCTTTTTATGTGAGTAAAGTACACTAAAGAATGTATGCTAAAGAATGTCACTACAGGCCTGATGGAAATAGCCAAATTGTTGGTAAACTTTCAAAATGTCGACGAAACAAAATATGCTAGACAATGTGGGATCTTTTTGTGTTTGTAAAATTAAGGATGTGAGAAATGGCAGTGGAAACACTATTATGCAAATATTGATATATATAATAAGCATTATATCGAAGTAAACTTGGAGTCACGCGATGGTATGTTGTGTGGTCCTCCCGTCTACGACTTCTCAGGAGAGCACGCAGTTTATTAGGCTACAAATGAAATACATTATGATGAATGCCACAGGGTGGTGAAAGTGCAAGGTGATGAGCTTGATACTCCCTTCCAATACATAGAGGGTCTTATTCTGTTTACATGAGGATGGAAGTTTGGCTGCTGTTTGCCAAAAAAAACTGTTCTTGCTCTTATGTCCATAATAATCTCATCATGTAGTCGGCTACCTGTCCTGCACAGTATTCTCGAGCTGTTTTTCTTATGACAAACCATTAGTAGAGTTGAAAATGCGATGGAAACTCATTTAACTTACATTTGATTTCGGTACATGAGAATTTAACCACAACTGTTATTTTTATGTGCATTACGTCACCACGCACAGCCTTTGACCCGCAATTTGATGGAAACACATCTGGTGGTAAAATGCGCATATTGTTTTTGTGCAGATTTTTGAATACTTGCCTGAAAATCTGTCGACAATTGG
>NC_088413.1:43672100-43681635 GCF_034236695.1 Oncorhynchus nerka
CTCTGTTCCTCTCTGTTCTCTCTCTATTTCCCTCTCTGTTCTCTCTCTGTTCCCTCTCTGTTCTCTCTCTGTTCTCTCTCTCTCTCTCTGTTCTCTCTGTTCTCTCTCTGTTCCCTCTCTGTTCTTCTCTCTCTGTTCTCTCTCTCCTGTTCTCTCTCTGTTCCCTCTCTGTCTCTATCTCTCTGTTCTCTCTCTGTTCCCTCTCTGTTCTATCTCTCTGTTCTATCTCTCTCTTCCATCTCTCTGTTCCCTCTCTGTTTCCCTCTCTGTTCCCTCTCTGTTCTCTCTCTGTTCCCTCTCTGTTCCCTCTATGTTCTCGCTCTGTTCTCTCTCTGTTCTCTCTCTGATATATCTATCTCTCTCTCCATCTGTTTTCTATCTGTTCTCTCTGTTCTATCTCTCTCTTCTCATCTCTGTTCTCTCTCTGTTCCCTCTCTGTTTCTCTCTGTTCTCTATCTGTTCCCTCTCTGTTCTCTCTCTGTTCTCTCTCTGTTCTATGTTCTCTCTCTGTTCCCTCTCTGTTCTCTCTCTGTTCTCTCTCTGTTCTATCTCTCTCTCTCTTCTCTCTGTTCCCTCTCTGTTCCCTCTCTGTTCTCTCTCTTCCATCTCTGTTTCTCTCTGTTCTCTCTCTGTTCCCTCTCTTTCTCTCTCTGTTCCTCTCTCTGTTCCCTCTCTGTTCTCTCTCTGTTCTCTCTCTCTCTGTTCTCTCTCATTCTCTCTCTGTTATCTCTCTCTGTTCTCTCTCTGTTCTATCTCTCTGTTCTCTGTTCTCTCTCTGTTCTCTCTGTTCTATCTCTCTTCCATCTCTGTTCCCTCTCTATCTTCTCTCTCTGTTCCTCTCTGTTCTCTCTCTCTGTTCTCTCCCTCTCTGTTCTCTCTCTGTTCTCTCTCTTCCCTCTCTTCCCTCTCTGTTCTCTCTCTGATTTCTCTCTCTGTTCTCTCTGTTCTCTCTCTGTTCTCTCTCTGTTCTCTCTCTGTTCCCTCTCTGTTCTCTCTCTGTTTCTCTCTCTGTTCCATCTCTGTTCTCTCTCTGTTCTCTCTCTGTTCCCTCTGTTCTGTTCCCTCTCTGTTCTATCTCTCTCTTCTCTGTTCTCTCTTCTGTTCTCTCTCTGTTCCTCTCTGTTCTCTCTCTGTTCTCTCTCTATTTCTCTCTCTCTGTTCTCTCTCTGTTTCTCTCTCTGTTCCCTCTCTGTTCTCTCTCTGTTCTCTTCCATCTCTGTTCTCTCTCTGTTCCCTCTCTCTCTCTTCCATCTCTGTTTCTCTCTCTGTTCCCTCTCTGTTCTCTCTCTGTTCTATCTCTCTCTTTCCTGTTCTTCCCTCTCTGTTCTCTCTCTGTTCTCTATCTGTTCTATCTCTCTCTCTTCCATCTCTGTTCCCTCTCTGTTCTCTCTCTGTTCTGTCTTTCTCTCTGTTCCCTCTCTGTTCCTCTCTGTTCCCTCTCTCTCTTCTCTCTCTGTTCTCTCTCTGTCCCTCTCTGTTTCTCTCTCTCTTTCTCTCTCTGTTCTCTCTCTGTTCCCTCTCTCTGTTCTGTTCTCTCTCTGTTCTCTCTCTGTTCTATCTTCCTCTCTGTTCTCTCTCTGTTCTCTCTCTGTTCTCTCTCTGTTCCCTCTCTGTTTCTATCTCTCTCTTCCATCTCTGTCTCTCTCTGTTCCCTCTCTGTTCTCTCTCTGTTCTCTCTCTCTGTTCTCTCTCTGTTCTCTCTCTGTTCCTCTCTGTTCTGTTCTATCTTCCTCTCTGTTCTCTCTCTGTTCCCTTCTGTTCTCTCTCTGTTCTCTCTTCTGTTCCATCTCTCTCTTCCATCTCTGTTCTCTCTCTGTTCTCTCTCTGTTCCCTCTCTGTTTCTCTCTCTCTCTCTCTCTCTTCATCTCTTTCTCTCTCTGTTCTCTCTCTGTTCTCTCTCTGTTCCTCTCTGTTCCCTCTCTGTTCTCTCTCTGTTCTCTCTCTGTTCCCTCTCTGTTCTCTCTCTGTTCTCTCTCTGTCTCTCTCTCTGTTCCTCTCTGTTCTCTCTCTGTTCTCTCTCTGTTCTCTCTCTCTCTGTTCCCTTCTATCTCTCCTTCTCATCTGTTCCTCTCTGTTTCTCTGTTCTCTCTCTGTTCCTCTCTGTTCTCTTCTATCTCTCTCTTCTCTCTGTTCTCTCTCTGTTCCTCTCTGTTCTCTCTCTCTCTTCTCTCTCTGTTCTCTCTCTGTTCTCTCTCTGTTCTCTCTCTGTTCTCTCTCTGTTCTCTCTCTGTTCCATCTCTGTTCTCTCTCTGTTCTCTCTCTGTTCTCTCTCTGTTCCCTCTCTGTTCTCTCTCTGTTCCCTCTCTGTTCTCTCTCTGTTCTCTCTCTGTTCTCTCTCTGTTCCCTCTCTGTTCTCTCTCTGTTCTCTCTCTCTCTCTCTTCCATCTCTGTTCTCTCTCTGTTCTCTCTCTGTTCCCTCTCTGTTCTCTCTGTTCTCTCTGTTCCTCTCTGTTCTCTCTCTGTTCTCTCTCTGTTCTCTCTCTGTTTCTCTCTCTTCCCTCTCTGTTTCTCTCTCTGTTCTCTCTCTCTTCCATCTCTCTGTTCTCTCTCTGTTCTCTCTCTGTTCCCTCTCTGTTCTCTCTCTGTTCTCTCTCTGTTCTCTCTCTGTTCTCTCTGTTCTCTCTCTGTTTCCCTCTCTGTTCTCTGTTCCCTCTCTGTCTCTGTTTCTCTCTGTTCTCTGTTCTCTCTCTCTGTTCCTCTCTGTTCTCTCTCTGTTCTCTCTCTGTTCTCTCTCTGTTCCCTCTCTGTTCTCTCTCTCTTCTCTCTCTCTGTTCCTCTCTGTCTCTTCTCTCTCTCTCTCTGTTCCCTCTGTTCTCTCTCTGTTCTCTCTCTGTTCCCTCTCTGTTCTCTCTCTGTTCCCTCTCTGTTCTCTCTCTGTTCCATCTCTGTTCTCTGTTCTCTCTCTGTTCTCTCTCTCTGTTCTCTCTCTGTTCCCTCTCTGTTCTCTCTCTGTTCTCTCTCTCTGTTCTCTCTCTGTTCCCTCTCTGTTCTATCTCTCTTTCTCTCTCTGTTCTCTCTCTGTTCTCTCTCTGTTCTCTGTTCTATCTCTCTCTTCTCTCTCTTCCATCTCTGTTCTCTCTCTGTCTCTTTCTCTCTCTGTTCCCTCTCTGTTCCCTCTCTGTTCTCTCTCTGTTCTCTCTCTGTTCCCTCTCTGTTCTCTCTCTGTTCTCTCTCTGTTTCTCTCTGTTCCTCTCTGTTCTCTCTCTGTTCTCTCTCTGTTCCCTCTCTGTTCTATCTCTCTCTTCCATCTCTGTTCTCTCTCTGTTCCCTCTCTGTTCCTCTCTGTTCTCTCTCTGTTCCCTCTCTGTCTCTCTCTGTTCTCTCTCTGTTCCTCTCTGTTCCTCTCTGTTCTCTCTCTGTTCTCTCTCTGTTCTATCTCTGTTCTCTCTCTCTTCTCTCTGTTTCCCTCTCTGTTCTCTCTCTGTTCTCTCTCTGTTCCCTCTCTGTTCTCTCTCTGTTCCTCTCTGTTCTCTCTCTGTTCTCTCTCTGTTCTCTCTCTCTTCTCTCTCTGTTCCTCTCTCTCTCTGTTCCCTCTCTGTCTCTGTTCTCTCTGTTCTCTCTCTGTTCTCTCTCTGTTCTCTCTCTGTTCTCTCTCTGTTCCCTCTCTGTTCTCTCTCTGTTCTCTCTGTTTCTCTCTCTCTTTCTGTTCTCTCTCTGATTTATCTCTCTCTTCATCTCTGTTCTCTCTCTGTTCTCTCTCTCTGTTCCCTCTCTGTTCTATCTCTCTCTTCCCTCTCTCTTCCATCTCTGTTCTCTCTCTGTTCTCTCTCTGTTCCCTCTCTGTTCTCTCTCTGTTCCCTCTCTGTTCTCTCTCTGTTCTCTCTCTGTTCCATCTCTGTTCTCTCTCTGTTCTCTCTCTGTTCCCTCTCTGTTCCCTCTCTGTTCTATCTCTCTCTTCCCTCTCTCTTCCATCTCTGTTCCGTCTCTGTTCTCTCTCTGTTCTCTCTCTGTTCCCTCTCTGTTCTCTCTCTGTTCTCTCTCTGTTCCCTCTCTGTTCTCTCTGTTCTCTATCTGTTCCCTCTCTGTTCTATCTCTCTCTTCCATCTCTGTTCTCTCTCTGTTCCCTCTCTGTTCTCTGTCTGTTCTCTCTCTGTTCTCTCTCTGTTCCCTCTCTGTTCTCTCTCTGTTCTATCTCTCTCTTCCATCTCTGTTCTCTCTCTGTTCTCTCTCTGATCTATCTCTTCCATCTCTGTTCTCTCTGTTCTCTCTCTGTTCCTCTCTGTTCTATCTCTCTGTTCCTCTCTCTTCCATCTCTGTTCTCTCTCTGTTCTCTCTCTGTTCCCTCTCTGTTCCCTCTCTGTTTCTCTCTGTTTCTCTCTGTTCTGTTCCTCTCTGTTCTCTCTCTGTTCTCTCTCTGTTCTCTCTCTGTTCTCTCTCTGTTCCTCTCTGTTCTCTCTCTGTTCTCTCTCTGTTCCCTCTCTGTTCTCTCTGTTCTCTATCTGTTCCCTCTCTGTTCTATCTCTCTCTTCCATCTCTGTTCTCTCTCTGTTCTCTCTCTGTTCCCTCTCTGTTCTCTCTCTGTTCTCTCTCTGTTCTCTCTCTGTTCCCTCTCTGTTCTCTCTCTGTTCTATCTCTCTCTTCCATCTATGTTCCTCTCTGTTCTCTCTCTGTTCTCTCTCTGTTCTATCTATCTCTCTCTTCCATCTCTGTCTTCTCTCTGTTCCTCTCTGTTCTCTCTCTGTTCTCTCTCTGTTCTCTCTCTGTTCCCTCTCTGTTCTCTCTCTGTTCTCTCTCTGTTCCCTCTCTGTTCTCTCTTTCTCTCTCTGTTCTCTCTCTGTTCTCTCTGTTATCTCTCTCTTCCATCTCTGTTCTCTCTCTGTTCTCTCTCTGTTCCTCTCTGTTCTCTCTCTGTTCTCTCTCTGTTCTCTCTCTGTTCTCTCTCTGTTCTATCTCTCTGTTCCCTCTCTGTTCTCTCTCTGTTCTCTCTGTTCTCTCTCTGTTCTCTCTCTGTTCTCTCTCTGTTTCTCTCTGTTCTATCTCTCTGTTCTCTCTCTGTTCTATCTCTCTGTTCCCTCTCTGTTCTCTCTCTGTTCTCTCTCTGTTCTCTCTCTGTTCCCTCTCTGTTTCTCTCTCTGTTCCTCTCTGTTTCTCTGTTTCTCTCTGTTCTCTCTCTGTTCCCTCTCTGTTCTCTCTCTGTTCCCTCTCTGTTTCTCTCTCTGTTCTCTCTCTGTTCTCTCTCTGTTCTCTCTCTGTTCTCTCTCTGTTCTCTCTCTGTTCTCTCTCTGTTCTATCTCTCTCTTCCATCTCTGTTCTCTCTCTGTTCTCTCTCTGTTCTCTCTCTGTTCCCTCTCTGTTCTCTCTCTGTTCCTCTCTGTTCTCTCTCTGTTCTCTCTCTGTTCTCTCTCTGTTCTCTCTCTGTTCCTCTCTGTTCTCTGTTCCTCTCTGTTCTCTCTCTGTTCTCTCTCTCTCTTCCATCTCTGTTCTCTCTCTCTCTCTGTTCTCTCTCTGTTCTCTCTCTGTTCTCTCTCTTCCCTTCTCTTCCATCTCTGTTCTCTCTGTTCTCTCTCTGTTCCTCTCTGTTCCCTCTCTGTTCTCTCTGTTCTCTCTCTGTTCTCTCTCTGTTCTCTCTCTGTTCTCTCTGTTCTCTCTCTGTTCTATCTCTCTCTTCCATCTCTCTCTCTGTTCCCTCTCTGTTCTCTCTCTGTTCTCTCTCTCTGTTCCCTCTCTGTTCTCTCTCTGTTCTCTCTCTGTTCCTCTCTGTTCTCTCTCTCTTCCTCTCTGTTCTCTCTCTGTTCCCTCTCTGTTCCCTCTCTGTTCTCTCTCTGTTCCCTCTCTGTTCTCTCTCTGTTCTCTCTCTGTTCTCTCTCTGTTCTCTCTGTTTCTCTCTGTTCTCTCTCTGTTCTTCTTATCTCTCTCTTCCATCTCTGTTCTCTCTCTGTTCTCTCTCTGTTCTCTCTCTGTTCTCTCTCTGTTCTCTCTCTGTTCTCTCTCTGTTCTCTCTCTGTTCTCTCTCTGTTCCATCTCTGTTCTCTCTGTTCTCTCTCTGTTCCCTCTCTGTTCTCTCTCTCTCTGTTTCTCTCTCTCTTCTGTTCCATCTCTGTTCTCTGTTCTCTGTTCCCTCTCTGTTCCTCTCTGTTCTCTCTCTGTTCCCTCTCTGTTCTCTCTCTGTTCTCTCTCTGTTCTCTCTCTGTTCCCTCTCTGTTCTCTCTCTGTTCTCTCTCTGTTCTCTCTGTTTCCTCTCTGTTCCTCTCTGTTCCCTCTCTGTTTCTCTCTCTCTGTTCTCTCTCTGTTCCCTCTCTGTTCTCTCTCTGTTCTCTCTCTGTTCTCTCTCTGTTCTCTCTCTGTTTCTCTGTTCTCTCTCTGTTCTCTCTCTGTTCTCTCTCTGTTCCTCTCTGTTCTCTCTCTGTTCCCTCTCTGTTCTCTCTCTGTTCCCTCTCTGTTCCTCTCTGTTCTCTCTCTGTTCTCTCTCTGTTCTCTCTCTGTTCCCTCTCTGTTCTCTCTCTGTTCTCTCTGTTCTCTCTGTTCTCTCTCTGTTCCCTCTCTGTTCTCTCTGTTCTCTTCTGTTCTCTCTCTGTTCCCTCTCTCTTCCATCTCTGTTCTCTCTTCCATCTCTGTTCTCTGTTCTCTGTTCTCTCTCTGTTCCCTTCTGTTCTCTCTCTGTTCCCTCTCTGTTCTCTCTCTGTTCCTCTCTGTTCTCTCTCTGTTCCCTCTCTGTTCTCTCTCTGTTCTCTCTCTGTTCTCTCCTGTTCTCTCTCTGTTCTCTCTTTCTCTCTGTTCTCTGTTCTCTCTCTGTTCCCTCTCTATTCTTCTCTCTCTCCCTTCTCTCTCTGTTCCTCTCTCTGTTCTTCTCTCTGTTCCTCTCTGTTCTCTCTCTGTTCTCTCTCTGTTCTATCTCTGTTCCTCTGTTCTCTTCCATCTCTGTTCTCTCTCTGTTCCCTCTCTGTTCTCTCTCTGTTCCTCTCTGTTCTCTCTCTGTTCTCTCTCTGTTCTCTCTCTGTTCTCTCTCTCTCTGTTCCTCTCTGTTCTCTCTCTGTTCTCTCTCTGTTTCTATCTCTCTCTGTTTCTCTCTGTTCCTCTCTGTTCTCTCTCTGTTCTCTCTCTGTTCCCTCTCTGTTCTATCTCTCTCTTCCATCTCTGTTCTCTCTCTTCCCTCTCTGATCTCTCTGTTCTCTCTCTGTTCCCTCTCTCTGTTCTCTCTCTCTGTTCTCTCTCTGTTTCCTCTCTGTTTCCTCTCTGTTCTCTCTCTGTTCTCTGTTCCTTCTGTTCTCTCTCTCTCTCTGTTCCCTCTCTGTTCTCTCTCTGTTCCCTCTCTGTTCTCTCTCTGTTCTCTCTGTTCTCTTCTGTTCTCTCTCTGTTCCTCTTCTGTTCTCTCTGTTCCCTCTCTGTTCTCTCTCTGTTCTCTCTCTGTTCTCTCTCTTTCTCTCTGTTCTCTATCTGTTCCCTCTCTGTTCTCTCTCTCTTCTCTCTCTGTTCTCTCTCTGTTCCCTCTCTGTTCTCTCTCTGTTTCTCTCTCTGTTCTCTCTCTGTTCTCTCTCTGTTCTCTCTCTGTTTCTCTCTCTGTTCTCTCTCTGTTCTCTCTCTGTTCTCTCTGTTCTCTCTCTCTCTCTCTCTCTGTTTCTCTCTCTGTTCTCTCTCTGTTCCCTCTCTGTTCTCTCTCTGTTCTCTCTCTGTTCTCTCTCTGTTCTCTCTCTGTTCCTCTCTCTGTTCCCTCTCTGTTCTTCTCTGTTCCCTCTCTGTTCCTCTCTGTTCTCTCTCTGTTCTCTCTCTGTTTCTCTCTGTTCTCTCTGTTCCCTCTCTGTTCTCTCTCTGTTCTGTTCCTCTCTGTTCTCTCTCTGTTCTCTCTCTGTTCTCTCTCTGTCTCTATCTCTCTCTTCCATCTCTGTTCCTCTCTGTTCTCTCTCTGTTCCTCTCTGTTTCCATCTCTGTTCTCTCTCTGTTCCCTCTCTGTTCCATCTCTGTTTTTCTCTCTCTGTTTCCCTCTCTGTTCCATCTCTGTTCTCTCTCTGTTCTCTCTCTGTTTCCTCTCTGTTCCCTCTCTGTTCTCTCTCTGTTCTCTCTCTGTTCCTCTCTGTTCTCTCTCTGTTCTCTATCTGTTCCCTCTCTGTTCTGTTCTCTCTGTTCTCTCTCTGTTCCCTCTCTGTTCTATCTCTCTCTTCCATCTCTGTTCTCTCTCTGTTCTCTCTGTTCTCTCTCTGTTCTCTCTCTGTTCCCTCTCTGTTCTCTCTCTCTCTTCTTCCATTCTCTCTCTGTTCCCTCTCTGTTCTCTCTCTGTTCTCTCTCTGTTCTCTCTCTCTCTTCCTCTCTGTTCCTCTCTCTTCCCTCTCTGTTCTCTCTCTGTTCTCTCTCTGTTCTCTCTCTGTTCCTCTCTGTTCTCTCTCTGTTCTCTCTCTGTTTCCTCTCTCATTCTCTCTCTGTTCTCTCTCTGTTCTCTCTGTTCCCTCTCTGTTTCTCTCTCTCTCTGTTCTCTCTCTGTTCCTCTCTGTTCTCTGTTCTCTGTTCCTCTCTGTTCTATCTCTCTGTTCCTCTCTGTTCTCTCTCTGTTCTATCTCTCTGTTCCCTCTCTGTTCTCTCTCTGTTCTCTGTTCTCTCTGTTCCCTCTCTGTTCTATCTCTCTCTTCCCTCTCTGTTCTCTCTCTGTTCTCTCTCTGTTCTCTCTCTGTTCCCTCTCTGTTCTCTCTCTGTTCCCTCTCTGTTCTCTCTCTGTTCTCTCTGTTCTCTGTTCCTCTCTGTTCTCTCTCTGTTCTCTCTCTGTTCCCTCTCTGTTCTCTCTGTTCTCTCTCTGTTCTATCTGTTCCATCTCTGTTCTCTCTCTGTTCTCTCTCTGTTCTCTCTCTGTTCCCTCTCTGTTCTCTCTCTGTTCTCTCTCTGTTCTCCTCTCTGTTCTCTCTCTGTTCTCTCTCTGTTCTCTCTCTGTTCTCTCTCTGTTCCCTCTCTGTTCTCTCTCTGTTCCCTCTCTGTTCTCTCTCTGTTCTCTCTCTGTTCTCTCTCTGTTCCCTCTCTGTTCTCTCTCTGTTCTATCTCTCTCTTCCATCTCTGTTCTCTCTCTGTTCTCTCTCTGTTCTATCTCTCTCTTCATCTCTGTTCTCTCTCTGTTCTTCCTCTGTTCCCTCTCTGTTCTCTCTCTCTTCCCTGTTCTCTCTTCCATCTCTGTTCTCTCTCTGTTCTCTCTCTGTTCCCTCTCTGTTCTCTCTCTGTTCTCTCTCTGTTCTCTCTCTGTTCCCTCTCTGTTCTCTCTCTGTTCTCTCTCTGTTCTCTCTCTGTTCTCTCTCTGTTCTCTCTCTGTTCCCTCTCTGTTCTCTCTCTGTTCTCTCTCTGTTCCCTCTCTGTTCTCTCTGTTCTCTATCTGTTCCCTCTCTGTTCTATCTCTCTCTTCCATCTCTGTTCTCTCTCTGTTCCCTCTCTGTTCCCTCTCTGTTCTCTATCTCTCTCTCTGTTTCTGTTCTCTCTGTTCCCTCTCTGTTCTCTCTCTGTTTCTATCTGTTCCCTCTCTCTCTTCCATCTCTGTTCTCTCTCTGTTCTCTCTCTCTATCTCTTCTTCCTCTCTGTTCTCTCTCTGTTCTCTCTCTGTTCTCTCTCTCTGTTCTCTCTCTGTTCT
>NC_088413.1:43681735-43694235 GCF_034236695.1 Oncorhynchus nerka
TCCCCTCTTCTCTCTCTGTTTCCCTCTCTCCCCTCTTCTCTGTTTGTTTATCCCTTCCCTCTTCTCTCTCTGTTTATCTCCTTTCATCTTTCTCTCTGTTTTCTCCCTTCCCTCTTCTCTCTCTGTCTGTCTATCTCCCCTTCCCTCTTCTCTCTGTCTGTTTATCTCCCCTTCCCTCTTCTCTCTCTGTCTGTTTATCTCCCCTTCCCTCTTCTCTCTCTGTTTTTCTCCCCTTCCCTCCTCTCTCTCTGTTTATCTCCCCTTTCCTCTTCTCTCTCTGTTTTTCTCCCCTTCCCTCTTCTCTCTCTGTTTATCTCCCCTTTCCTCTTCTCTCTCTGTCTATCTCCCCTTCCCTCTTCTCTCTCTGTTTATCTCCCCTTCCCTCTTCTCTCTCTGTCTCAAACTGACACTTGTTCAGATCCACCTCCCAGACAAGAAACATGCCTGGCTGCCTCTCTCTATCTCTCTGTCTCTTCTCTTCTTCCTCCTCCTCCTCCTCTTCTTTTTCTTTCCCTCCACCAACGTGTACTGCTGTTGTCATCCCCCCTAGGAGGATGGGGAGGGGGGGCAGAAAAGTGCAAGCGCTGGTGAATTGCTAATAGGCTATCATAGTGCTCTGGAGGTGTAGGCTTACTGGAGGTCTGTAAACCATTAAAGAAACGTCAACTCGGCATAGGTACGCCTGGAATTATGGGTCAGCGGCCAGGAAACATTTCCGGCTACCTATTGGCCAAAGCAGTGCCCTGTAATCTGTCACAATCCTGCACTTGCAGTGACAGCAGTGGGAACTTCCCCTACTCATCACACAGGGAGCGCAAAGGAAACACACACCTGCATGGATGTGTGTGTGTGTGTGTGTGTGTGTGTGTGTGTGTGTGTGTGTGTGTGTACACATGTTCCTGTGCATGTGTACTGTATGCTGACATATTACCACAGTGGGAATTCTCACACGGTTGTCGACCAGAACATAACATCTAAAGCAGATATCAAACGAGCCGAAAGTACATCCTAACATCCTATTAAAAACATGACATTTTTAAGCATGAAAGCTTTAGTTTCCACATCCATTAAATCCAGTTGATCTGCCATTTCCTGATCCGCTTCACTTCCTGTTGCCACTAGCTGCCCCTCGCTGGGTCGAAGGAAGGCATTCTGGGATTGGCACGGTGGGCGCCACGCTAAAGCCACCCTGTTTGGTTCCTCGTCACGATCTTAATCGCCAAACGACAATTCCTCAAAATGCACACAAGAGCAGAACGCACATCAAACACACAGAGAGACCATCAAAAGCTTAAGCAACAGTGTGGTTGGACAGATAAGATTCCTTAGATAGGTGGGCAAATGTGAGGGAGGGGGAGGGAAAGAAGGAGAGAGAGAGAGAGAGAGAGAGAGAGAGAGAGAGAGGGCGGTTGCTGCTCCAGCATTTGTTGACACAGATTAACAATGAGACTCCCACAGCTCCACGCATTACTGTAACACACCATGTCAATAGCTGTTGGAGTTGAAAAGCAGCAGTGCCAAAGATGCCTGGGAGTGATGCCCTTCCCCTGATAACCAAGTGTGGCTCTGAAGTCAGGGAGGGGAGTACGAATTACAAATACTGAATCGTTCCTTCTCTGCCCTCCCGTTCGCTCTCTTTTTCTCTTTCTCCTTCTCTGCCCTCTCTCGCTCCCTGCTTTGCCCCCCCCCCTCTCTCCCTCCTCTCTCTGTTTCTCTTTATCTCTCTTGGATGTCCTAGTGACTGAAGGCTCAGCATGACTGGATTTAAGCATTAGCTCAATCCCCATATCTACTACCCGTCATGATTGGACAGTGTCTCTGTCACCAAACCCACACTAGTCCACTACACAACCACAGAAGAGATACATAAGACACTAGCTATACTGACACTCACGGCATACTCTAGCACGGCCAAGTTGAGATTGATTTGTGCACTTCAAAAGCCCAGAAAAAAGCCCAGTTGAAGACTCCGAAGCCGTTTGGAAGATGGAGGTCTGATCTGTGACATTCACCTTCATGAAAACTTGATGAGTGCTGAAAATGAAGAGACATGGTTGGCCCTAATGAGAGCTGGTCTACAGCTGCCGACTGACTGTGTTTTACAGGGAGGGAGAAAGAAGCCACACTCTTCAGCTGCTGCTGCCATCAGCGGGTGAAGAGCCCATTCGGATGCTCTTCTGTAGGTGTAGTGAATACATGTAAACAGACGGGGCCCGATCAGAGAGAGGCGAGAGTAGCTGTGCAGAGGATGATGCAAACCAGCGAGAGAGAGGGCGGTCATTGCGGAGTGTGTATGGGTGTATGTGTGTCTACACGGAGAGATAGGCAGGCTAAGCCTATAGAGTACAGAACTGTAATACCCATCCACCAGAACAGAGACCATCAGGACTGCCCTAGTGTCAGCGTAGTCTTCTGTCTCCAGGTATCCTGGACTATGATCATCATTGTCATACTTCTCCTCCCATGGCAAAGCTGCGGGAATGTTTGAGGCCATGGCCCTTGGAGCCTCCAGCCTGTCTCAGCCTTAGCTCCAGGCTCCTGTTGGCTTGGCTGTGATCAAAATCCCGGGGCTTAGGCTGCTGCCATCGCCCAAGCACTAAGGCTCTTATCAGGGCTACCACACTGGGGCTAGAAGCACATTTTCACACATGCACGCGTACACACACTGACAGTTGCTCACAGAGACAACACACACGCGCAGGCAGGCACTGGCGTACGCACGCACGAACTCGCATACACGCACGCACGCACGCACACACACACATACACACAGCGACAGCTTTCTCCTCACCTCCATCTCTCATTTCTCTTGCCTTGCTGCCTGCTGTTCGTTCTCTGTCGACCCTGTAAACAAATGAGCTCCCTGTAAAATCACATCTAAATATGCCACTCTGTGTGCCCCAACAACCCTGACTCTCTCCCTCCGTTTCTCTCTGTGTTTTAACTCTCACTATTCTGTCAGTTTCTGTTTCTCTCTCTCTGTTTCTCTCTCTCTTTCTCTCTTTGTTTCTCTCTCTGTTTCTCTCTCTGTTTCTCTCTCTCTTTCTCTCTGTTTCTCTCTCTGTTTCTCTCTCTGTTTCTCTCTCTGTTCCTCTCTCTCTGTTTCTCTCTCTGTTTCTCTCTGTTTCTCTCTCTCTGTTTCTCTCTGTTTCTCTCTCTCTCTCACTCTGTTTCTCTCTTTGTTTCTCTCTCTGTTTCTCTCTGTTTCTCTCTGTTTCTATCTCTGTTTCTCTCTGTTTCTATCTCTGTTTCTATCTCTGTTTCTCTCTCTGTTTCTCTCTCTGTTTCTCTCTCTGCTTCTCTCTGTTTCTCTCTGTTTCTCTCTCTGCTTCTCTCTGTTTCTCTCTCTGTTTCTCTCTGTTTCTCTCTCTGTTTCTCTCTCTCTGTTTCTCCCTTTGTTTCTCTCTGTTTCTCTCTCTGTTTCTCTCTGTCTCTCTGTTTACTCTCTGTTTCTCTCTGTTTCTCTCTCCTTCTCTCTGTTTCTCTCTCTGTTTCTGTCTCTGTTTCTCTCTCTGTCTCTTTGTTTCTCTCTCTGTTTCTCTCTCTGTTTCTCTCTTTCTCTCTCTGTTTCTCTCTGTTTCTCTCTCTCTTTCTCACTCTGTTTCTCTCTGTTTCTCTCTCCGTTTCTCTCTGTTTCGCTCTGTTTCTCTCTGTTTCGCTCTCTGTTTCTCTCTGTTTTTCTCTCTGTTTCTCTCTCTGTTTCTCTCTCTGCTTATTTCCGTTTCTCTCTCTGTTTCTCTCTGTTTCTCTCTTTGTTCTCTCTCACTCTTCTGTCAGTTTCTGTTTATATCTCTGTTTCTCTCTATGTTTCTCTCTCTGTTTCTCTCTCTGTTTCTCTCTCTGTTTCTCTCTGTTTCTCTCTCTGTTTCCCTCTTTGTTTCTCTCTGTTTCTCTTTCTGTTTCTCGCTGTCTCTCTCTGTCTCTCTCTGTTTCTCTCTCTGTTTCCCTCTCTGTTTCTCTCTGTTTCTCTCTCTGTTTCTCTCTGTTTCTCTCTCTCTGTTTCTCTCTGTTTCTCTCTGTTTCTCTCTCTGTTACTCTCTGTTTCTCTCTGTTTCTCTCTCTCTCTCACTCTGTTTCTCTCTTTGTTTGTTTCTGTTTCTCTCTGTTTCTCTCTGTTTCTCTCTGTTTCTATCTCTGTTTCTCTCTGTTTCTATCTCTCTCTGTTTCTATCTCTGCTTTTTCTCTCTGTTTTCTCTCTCTCTCTCTCTGCTTCTCTCTGTTTCTCTCTGTTTCTCTCTCTGCTTCTCTCTGTTTCTCTGTTTCTCTCTGTTTCTCTCTCTGTTTCTCTCTCTCTCTGTTTCTCCTTTGTTTCTCTCTGTTTCTCTCTCTGTTTCTCTCTGTCTCTCTCTTTACTCTCTGTTTCTCTCTGTTTCTCTCTCTTCTCTCTGTTTCTCTCTCTGTTTCTGTCTCTGTTTCTCTCTCTGTCTCTTTGTTTCTCTCTCTGTTTCTCTCTCTGTTTCTCTCTTTCTCTCTTCTTTCTCTCTGTTTCTCTCTCTGTTTCTCTCTCTGTTTCTCTCTCTGTTTCTCTCTGTTTCTCTCTCTGTTTGTCTCTCTGTTTCTCTCTGTTTCTCTCTCTGTTCTCTCTCTGTTTCTCTCTCTGTCTCTCTCTGTTTTCTCTCTGTGTTCTCTCTCTGTTTCTCTCTCGGTTTCTCTCTGTTTCTGTTTCTCTCTGTTTCTCTCTCTGCTTCTCTCTGTTTTCTCTCTGTTTCTCTCTCTGTTCTCTCTCTGTTTTCTCTCTGTTTCTATCTCTGTTTCTCTCTGCTTCTTTCTCTGTTTTTCTCTCTGTTTCTTTCTCTGCTTCTCTCTGTTTCTCTCTTCTCTCTTTCTGCTTCTCTCTGTTTCTCTCTCTGTTTCTCTCTGTTTCTCTCTCTGTTTCTCTCTCTGTTTCTCTCTCTGTTTCTCTTTTTCTCTCTGTTTCTGTTTCTCTCTGTCTCTCTGTTTACTCTCTGTTTCTCTCTGTTTCTCTCTCTGTTTCTCTCTCCTTCTCTCTGTTTCTCTCTCTGTTTCTGTCTCTGTTTTTCTCTCTGTGTCTCTTTGTTTCTCTCGGTTTCTCTCTGTTTCTCTCTTTCTCTCTCTGTTTCTCTCTGTTTCTCTCTGTTTTCTCTCTCTGTTTCTCTCTCTGTTTCTCTCTGTTTCTCTTTCTGTTTCTCTCTCTTTTCTCTCTGTTTCTCTCTGTTTCTCTCTGTTTAGAGCTCTCTGTTTCTCTCTGTTTTTCTGTTTTCTCTCTGTTTCTCTCTGTTTTCTCTGTTTCTCTCTCTGTTTCTCTCTCTGCTTATTTCTCTGTTTCTCTCTGTTTTCTCTCTGTTTCTCTCTTTGTTCTCTCTGTCTCTTCTGTCAGTTTCTGTTTATATCTCTGTTTCTCTCTGTTTCTCTCTCTGTTTCTCTCTCTGTTTCTCTCTCTGTTTCCCTCTCTGTTTCTCTCTGTTTTCTCTCTGTCTCTCTCTGTTTTCTCTGTGTCTCTCTCTGTTTCTCTCTCGGTTTCTCTCTGTTTCTCTCTGTCTCTCCCTGTTTCTCTCTGTTTCTCTCTGTTTCTCTCTCTGTTTCTCTCTCTGTTTCTCTCTGTTTCTCTCTCTGTTTCTCTCTCTGCTTATTTCCGTTTCTCTCTGTTTCTCTCTTTGTTCTCTCTCACTCTTCTGTCAGTTTCTGTTTATATCTCTGTTTCTCTCTATGTTTCTCTCTCTGTTTCTCTCTCTGTTTCTCTCTCTGTTTCTCTCTCTGTTTCCCTCTTTTTTTCTCTCTGTTTCTCTTTCTGTTTCTCGCTGTCTCTCTCTGTCTCTCTCTGTTTCTCTCTCTGTTTCCCTCTCTGTTTCTCTCTGTTTCTCTCTCTGTCTCTCTCTGTTTTTCTCTCTGTGTCTCTCTCTGTTTCTCTCTCGGTTTCTCTCTGTTTCTCTCTGTCTCTCCCTGCTTCTCTCTGTTTCTCTCTGTTTCTCTCTCTCTGTTTCTCTCTCTGTTTTCTCTCTGTTTCTCTTTCTGTTTCTCTCTGTTTCTCTCT
The DNA here is from genome assembly GCF_034236695.1 of Oncorhynchus nerka. Taxonomy (NCBI): domain Eukaryota; kingdom Metazoa; phylum Chordata; class Actinopteri; order Salmoniformes; family Salmonidae; genus Oncorhynchus; species Oncorhynchus nerka. The sequence goes on from NC_088413.1 coordinate 43,687,728, forward strand.
CTGTTTCTCTCTCTGTTTCTCTCTGTTTCTCTCTCTGTTTCTCTCTGTTTTCTCTCTCTGTTTCTCTCTCTGCTTCTCTCTGTTTCTCTCTCTCTTTCTCTCTCTGTTTGTCTCTCTGTTTCTCTCTGTTTCTCTCTTTGTTTCTCTCTGTTTCTCTCTGTCTCTCTCTGCTTCTCTCTGTTTCTCTCTCTGTTTCTGTCTCTGTTTCTCTCTCTCTCTTTGTTTCTCTCTCTGTTTCCCTCTCTGTTTCTCTCTGTTTCTCTCTGTTCCTCTCTCTCTGTTTATCTGTTGCTCTCTCACTTTCTCACTCTGTTTCTCTCTCTGTTTCTCTCTGTTTCTCTCCTGTTTCTCTCTGTTTCTCTCTCCTGTTCTCTCTGTTTCTCTCTTCTGTTTCTCCTGTTTCTCTCTCGGTTTGTCTCTCTGTTTCTCTCTCTCTGTTTCTCTCTGTTCCTCCTCTCTCTGTTTATCTCTGTTTCTCTCTCACTTTCTCCCACTCTGTTTCTCTCTGTTTCTCTCTGTCTCTCCCTGTTTCTCTCTGTTTCTCTCTCCGTTTCTCTCTGTTTCTCTCTGTTTCTCTCTTCTGTTTCTCCCTGTTTCTCTCTCGGTTTTTGTCTCTCTGTTTCTCTCTCTGTTTCTCTCTGTTTCTCTCTCTGTTTCTCCCTGTTTCTCTCTCTGTTTCTCTCTCGGGTTGTCTCTCTGTTTCTCTCTCTGTTTCTCGCTCTGTTTCTCTCTGTTTCGCTCTCTGTTTCGCTCTCTGTTTTTCTCGCTGTTTCTCTCTGTTTCTCTCTCTGCTTATTTCCGTTTCTCTCTCTGTTTCTCTCTGTTTCTCTCTCTGTTCTCTCTCACTCTTCTGTCAGTTTCTGTTTATATCTCTGTTTCTCTCTGTTTATATCTCTGTTTCTCTCTCTGTTTCTCTCTCTGTTTCCCTCTTTGTTTCTCTCTGTTTCTCTTTCTGTTTCTCTCTGTCTCTCTCTGTTTCTCTCTATGTTTCTCTCTCGGTTTCTCTCTGTTTCTCTCTCTGTTTCTCTCTCGGTTTCTCTCTGTTTCTCTCTCGGTTTCTCTCTGTTTCTCTCTCTGTTTCCCTCTCTGTCTCTCTGTTTCTCTCTGTTTCTCTCTCTGTTTCTCTCTCTGTTTCTGTCTCTGTTTCTCTCTCTGTCTCTTTGTTTCTCTCTCTGTTTCTCTCTCTGTTTCTCTCTTTCTCTCTCTCTTTCTCTCTGTTTCTCTCTCTGTTTCTCTCTCTGTTTCTCTCTCTGCTTCTCTCTGTTTCTCTCTCTGTTTGTCTCTCTGTTTCTCTCTGTTTCTCTCTCTGTTTCTCTCTGTTTCTCTCTCTGTATCTCTCTCTGCTTCTCTCTGTTTCTCTCTGTTTCTCTCTCTCTGTTTCTCTCTGTTTCTCTCTGTTTCTCTCTCTGTTACTCTCTGTTTCTCTCTGTTTCTCTCTCTGTTTCTCTCTCCTTCTCTCTGTTTCTCTCTCTGTTTCTGTCTCTGTTTCTCTCTCTGTCTCTTTGTTTTCTCTCTCTGTTTCTCTCTGTTTCTCTCTCTCTTTCTCACTCTGTTTCTCTCTGTTTCTCTCTCCGTTTCTCTCTCTGTTTCTCTCTGTTTCTCCCTGTTTCTCCTCTGTTTCTCTCTGTCGCTCTCTGTTTCTCGCTCTCTGTTTCTCTCTGTTTCGCTCTCTGTTTCTCTCTGTTTTTTCTCTCTGTTTCTCTCTCTGTTTCTCTCTCTGCTTATTTCGTTTTCTCTCTCTGTTCTCTCTGTTTCTCTCTTTGTTCTCTCTCACTCTTCTGTCAGTTTCTGTTTATATCTCTGTTTCTCTCTATGTTTCTCTCTCTGTTTCTCTCTCTGTTTCCCTCTCTGTTTCTCTCTGTTTCTCTCTCTGTCTCTCTCTGTTTTTCTCTCTGTGTCTCTCTCTGTTTCTCTCTCGGTTTCTCTCTGTTTCTCTCTGTCTCTCCCTGCTTCTCTCTGTTTCTCTCTGTTTCCCTCTATGTTTCTCTCTGTTTCTCTCTCTGTTTCTCTCTCGGTTTCTCTCTGTTTCTCTCTCTGTTTCCCTCTTTGTTTCTCTTTCTGTTTCTCTCTGTCTCTCTCTGTTTCTCTCTCTGTTTCTCTCTGTCTCTATCTGTTTTTCTCTGTTTCTCTCTCTGTTTCTCTCTCTGTTTCTCTCGGTTTCTCTCTCGGTTTCTCTCTGTTTCTCTCTCTGTTTCCCTCTCTGTCTCTCTGTTTCTCTCTCTGTTTCTCTCTCTGCTTCTCTCTGTTTCTCTCTCTGTTTTTCTCTCTGTTTCTCTCTGTTTTCTCTCTCTTTTTCTCTCTGTCTCTCTGTTTTCCATGTTTGTTCTCTCTGTTTCTCTCTCTGTTTCTCTTGTTTCTCCCTCTGTTTCCCCTCTCTGTTTCCCTATCTGTTTCCTCTCTCTCTCTCTCTGTTTCTCTCTCTGTTTCTCTCTCTGTTTCTCTCTCTGTTTTCTCTGTTTCTCTCCTGTTTCTCTCTGTTTCTCTCTCCGTTTCTCTCTGTTTTCTCTCTGTTTCTCTCTGTTTCTCTCCCTGTTTCTCTCTGTTTCTCTCTCATTTCTCTCTCTGTTTCTCTCTGTTTCTCTCCTGTTTCTCTCTGTTTCTCTCTCCGTTTCTCTCCGTTTCTCTCTGTTTCTCTCTCTGTCTCTCTCTGTTTCGCTCTCTGTTTTCTCTCTGTTTCTCTCTCTGTTTCTCTCTCTGCTTATTTCCGTTTCTCTCTCTGTTTCTCTCTGTTTCTCTCTCTATTTCTCTCTCACTCTTCTGTCAGTTTCTGTTTATATCTCTGTTTCTCTCTGTTTCTCTCTTTGTTTCTCTCTCTTTCTCTCTGTTTCTCTCTCTGTTTCTTTTCTCTCTGTTTCCCTTTTTGTTTCTCTTTTTCTGTTTCTCTCAGTCTCTCTCTGTTTCTCTCTGTTTCTCTCTCTGTTTCCCTCTATGTTTCTCTCTGTTTCTCTCTCTGTTTTTCTCTCTGTTTCTCTCTCGGTTTCTCTGTTTCTCTCTCTCTGTTTCCCTCTTTGTTTCTCTTTCTGTTCTCTCTGTTTCTCTGTTTCTCTCTCTGTTTCTCTCTCTGTTTCTCTCTGTCTCTATCTGTTTTCTCTGTTTTCTCTCTCTGTTTCTCTCTCTGTTTCTCTCGGTTTCTCTCTCGGTTTCTCTCTGTTCTCTCTCTGTTTCTCTCTCTGCTTCTCTCTGTTTTCTCTCTCTGTTTCTCTCTGTTTCTCTCTCTTTTTCTCTCTGTCTCTCTCTGTTTTTCCATGTTTCTCTCTCTGTTTCTCTCTCTGTTTCTCTCTTTTCCCCCCTCTGTTTCCTCTGTTTCCTCTCTGTTTCTCTCTCTGTCTCTCTCTGTTTCTCTCTCTGTTTCTCTCTCTGTTTCTCTCTCTTTTCTCTTTCTGTTTCCTCTCTGTTTCTCTCTGTTTCTCTCTGTTTTCTCTCTGCTTCTCTGTTTCTCTCTCTGTTTCTCTCTGTTTCTCTCTCTGTTTCTCTCTCACTATTCTGTCAGTTTCTGTTCTCTCTGTTTCTCTCTGTTTCTCTCTCTGTTTCTCTCTGTCTCTCTGTTTCTCTGTTTCTCTCTGTTTCCTCTCGGTCTCTCTCTGTTTCTCTTTGTTTCTCTTTCTTTTCTCTCTGTCTCTCTCTGTTTCTCTTTCTGTTTCTCTCTCTGTTTCTCTCTCTGTTTCTCTCTGTCTCTATCTGTTTTTCTCTGTTTCTCTCTCTGTTTCTCTCTCTGTTTCTCTCTTTCTCTCTGTTTCTCTGTTTCTCTATCTGTTTCCCTCTCTGTTTCTCTCTCTGTTTCTCTCTCTGTTTTCTCTTTTTTCTCTGTCTCTCTCTATTTCTCCATGTTTCTCTCTCTGTTTTCTCTCTGTTTCTCTCTGTTTCTCCCTCTGTTTCCCTCTCTGTTTCTCTCTGTTTCCTCTCTGTTCTCTCTGTTTCTCTCTCTGTTTCTCTATGTTTCTCAGTTTCTCTCTGTTTCTCTCTCTGTTTCCCTTTCTGTTTCTCTCTGTTTCTCTCTCTGTTTTCTCTCTCTGCTTCTCTCTGTTTCTCTCTCTGTTTCTCTCTGTTTCTCTCTCTGTTTCTCTCTCACTATTCTGTCAGTTTCTGTTTCTCTCTCAGTTTCTCTCTCTGTTTCTCTCTCTGTTTCTCTCTGTCTCTCTGTTTCTCTCTCTGTTTCTCTCTGTTTCTCTCTGGTCTCTCTCTGTTTCAGTTTCTGTTTCTCTCTGTTTCTATCTCTCTGTTTCTATCTCTGTTTTCTTTCTGTTTCTATCTCTGTTTCTCTCTCTTTCTCTCTCTGTTTCTCTCTCTGTGTCTCTCTCTGCTTATCTCTGTTTCTCTCTGTTTCTCCTCTGTTTCTCTCTCTGTTTCTCTCTCCTTTCTTCAGTTTCTGTTCCTCTCTCTGTTTCTCTCTGTTTCTCTCTGTCTCTCTGTCTCTCTCTCTGTTTCTCTCTCTGTCTCTCTCTCTGCTTCTCTCTGTTACTCTCTCTTTTTCTCTCTCTGTTTCTCTCTCTGTCTCTTTGTTTCTCTCTCTGTTTCTCTGTTTCTCTCTCTGTTTCTCTCTGTTCCTCTCTCTGTTTCTCTCTCTGTTTCTCTCTGTTTCTCTCTCTTTCTCACTCTGTTTCTCTCTCCGTTTCTCTCTGTTTTTTTCTCTCTGTTTCTCTCTCTGTTTTCTCTCTGCTTCTCTCTGCTTGCTTATTTGTTTCTCTCTTACTATTCTGTTCTGTTTCTCCCTCTGTTTCTCTCTCTGTTTCTCTCTGTTTCTCTCTGTTTCCCTCTTTGTTTCTCTTTCTGTTTCTCTCTGTCTCTCTCTGTTTCTCTCTGTTTCTCTCTCTGTTTCCTCTCTGTCTTCTCTCTGTTTCTCTCTCTGTTTTCTATGTTTCTCTCTCTGTTTCTCTCTGTTTTTCTCTCTGTTTCTCTCTCGGTTTCTCTCTGTTTCTCTCGGTATCTCTCTGTTTCTCTCTCTGTTTCCCTCTTTGTTTTACTCTTTCTGTTTTCTCTGTCTCTCTGTTTCTCTCTCTGTTTCTCTCTCTGTCTCTTTCTGTTTTTCTCTGTTTCTCTCTCTGTTTCTCTCGGTTCTCTCTAGGATTTCTCTCTGTTTTCTCTCTCTGCTTTCTGTTTCTCTCTCTGTTTCTCTCTGTTTCTCTCTCTTTTCTCTCTGTCTCTCTCTGCTTTCCATGTTTCTCTCTCTGTTTCTCTCTCTGTTTCTCTCTCTGTTTCTCCCTCTGTTTCCCTCTCTGTTTCTCTGTTTCTCTCTCTGTTTCTCTCTCTGCTTCTCTCTGTTTCTCTCTTCTGTTTCTCTCTGTTTCTCTCTCTTTTCTCTCTGTCTCTCTCTGTTTTCCATGTTTCTCTCTCTGTTTCTCTCTCTGTTTCCCTCTTTGTTTCTCTTTCTGTTTCTCTCTGCTCTCTCTCTGTTTCTCTCTCTGTTTCTCTCTCTGTTTCTCTCTCTGTTTCTCTCTGTCTCTATCTGTTTTCTCTATTTCTCTCTCTGTTTCTCTCTCTCTGTTTCTCTCGGGTTTCTCTCTCGGTTTCTCTCTGTTTCTCTCTCTGTTTCCCTCTCTGTGTCTCTCTGTTTCTCTCTGTTTTCTCTCTGCTTCTCTGTTTTTCTCTCTCTGTTTCTCTCTGTTTCTCTCTCTTTTCTCTCTGTCTCTCTCTGTTTTCCATGTTTCTCTCTCTGTTTCTCTCTGTTTCTCTCTGTTTCTCCCTCTGTTTCCCTCTCTGTTTCCTCTCTGTTTCCCTCTCTGTCTCTCTCTGTTTCTCTCTCTGTTTCTCTCTTTTTCTCTCTCTGTTTCTCTGTTTCTCTCCTGTTTCTCTCTGTTTCTCTCTCTCCGTTTCTCTCTGCTTTCTCTCTCTGCTTTCTCTCTGTTTCTCTCCCTGTTTCTCTCTGTTTCTCTCTCTATTTCTCTGTTTCTTTCTCTCTGTTTTCTCTCCCTCTCTCTGTTTCTCTCTCCGTTCTCTCCGTTTCTCTCTGTTTCTCTCTCTGTCTCTCTCTGTTTCTCTCTGTTTTCTCTCTGTTTCTCTCTCTGTTTTCTCTCTGCTTATTTCCGTTTCTCTCTCTATTTCTCTCTGTTTCTCTCACTCTTCTCTCAGTTTCTTTTATATTCTGTTTTCTATCTCTGTTTCTCTCTTGTTTCTCTTTGTTTCTCTCTCTCTGTTTCTCTCTGTTTCTCTTTCTCTCTGTTTCCCTTTTTGTTTCTCTTTCTGTTTCTCTCTGTCTCTCTCTGTTTCTCTCTGTTTCTCTCTCTGTTTCCTCTATATTTCTCTCTGTTTCTCTCTCTGTTTCTCTCTGTTTCTCTCTCGGTTTCTCTCTGTTTCTCTCTCTGTTTCCCCTCTTGTTTCTCTTTCTATTTTCTCTCTGTCTCTCTCTGTTTCTCTCTGTTTCTCTCTCTGTTTTCTCTCTCTGTTTCTCTCTGTCTCTATCTGTTTTTCTCTGTTTCTCTCTGTTTCTCTCTCTGTTTCTCTCTGTTTCTCCTCTCTGTTTCCTCTCTGTTTCCCTCTCTGTTTCCTCTCTGTCTCTCTCTCTGTTTTCTCT